>NC_133771.1:67014674-67100847 GCF_003597395.2 Chelonoidis abingdonii
TGGAAAATTCCCCAGGATACCCCATTAAAGGAATAGACATTTGTGATTAATTTGACAGTCGTAACTATGCTGTATAAAAAATACAGCTGAAAATGCATTTACTCTCTGTGACAGTAAAAGAATGCAACTTAAAATAAGAATTTTTTTCTGTTTGTTCAGCAAGTCTCCTACATTAACTTTTTTTTTAAAGTAGTAATATTGGTTCACATAGTTATACAGAAGAAAACTTTTTATTCTCAGCTTTTCTACCTTTCTTAAAGAAGAGACAAGTACAACTAAACCAGCAAGTGTTAAACATTAGTTTCTAATTACTGAACAGAAGAATTGAATTACATGAGCTTCTGCTTAAAATATATGAAGGGCTAATCCAGTTGTCCCAGGTGATGTAAGAGGACACATGTCCAATTCCTTTCCATCATAACCCCACTGAAATCCACTTGACTTAGTTACACCAGGAAACAAAGTAAAATGGTTATAAGAAATGAAGAATGCATGTGGACACAGAACATTGTGAAAACCTGAGAACAGCAACATGAAGGGAAACATGGAGAGGTTTATTGACCATCTTTTCAAAGCTCTCACTGACAACATGGAGCACAGACTGTCTGGAAAGACATTCAGGAGAAAATAAAAATAGTGGCCAAATTATTAAGTTATCGAAATTCACAAAATAATTATCTAAATTTTGATTGGATGGAGAATCTCAACACGGAAACAAAGAAGGGTATCAGTAGTTTGGAGGACCACAAGCAAAGAACATTATAACCACATTAAATTATCAGTATCAGTATTGGATGGTATAGAGAACATGATATAGAGAACAAGAAGAGACAACCACTATGATTAAAGGTAAGGTCCAACTGTATGGCAAAGATGATCCAAAGCTTTGGAGTCCTATCATTTCCAGCATCACTTATCATAGAGAAGTGCTCTGCGATCTGGTACTGATCCCAGGAGTGGGCCAACCAGCCAAGACAATTACATGATGCCATAAGCATGATTAAGACTACATTCTCAGTTACTTGATTCAATAGGACGGAATTTTTTTCAGGGAGCAAGGTATTTAAAAAGATACTTGTAGATAAATTTCCTCATCTCCTTTCAGGCTAGATTCATGTTTTAGTGTTTTCATCAAGGTGATAGCATCATATTACTGAAACCAGCATAAGGAATAGCTCCCTGATCTGTCTGCCTTTGTTATTCCTAAAGCATTGGTATCATACAAAACCTAGATTGGGGTTCAGCAGGTAGAAAAAAAGTATCAAATTTCAGTCTACCAAGTGATTACTGGTAGTTAATATATTAATAATTGGTATTATTTTCCTTTCCAAAAACAAAAATATAAGTTCACCTTTAATGTGTCAGGCTACTGTTATAAGCAGAGCAAGAGGAGAAAAGTTAAAAAATGGACGGACAAAATCCCAACAATTACATCTGTCTACCAAAAACTCCCCTGCAGTTTCAATTGGCTATGATTTTTAAATTGCTGCACATTGTCTGTGCACTATTAAATGAAGGCCAGGCTTCAACTCAGACAGAGCAGCTTCTCCACTGAGAGTGAATTAATCCTGGCATATTAGTGGGCTTTGTTAACACTTAAATAACGTATTGTCTTTTCCTGCAGAAAAACTCATGGAGAAAAAAACCCAAATGCTCACTTGACAGCCTGTAAAATCAATTTGCTCTACGGAATACTTCTGTCCCTCTCAGGCCATGGCTACACTGGCGCTTTACAGCGCTGATCCAACTTCTCACTCAGGGGTGTGAAAAAAAAACACCCCCTGAGGCTGCAAGAAACAGCACTGTTAAAGCGCCAGTTGTAAACGGTGCCGCAGTGCTGGGAGCACAGCTCAGGCTGCAAGCTAAACCCCATGAGGAGTGAAGTAACATGCAGCGCTGGGAGAGCTCTCTCCAGCGCGAGGCGCTGCGACCACACTCACACTCATATCAGACGCAACTGCCCTCGGCAACGCTTTGAAGTTTCGAGTTAACCATAGCTCATATACTGCGGTAAGAGCCTTTGAATCAAAGACTCATTCTATCCTCTCTTTGATGCTGCTGCTTAGAAAGCTGTTGCATTATATTTTCCTTGCTGATCAACCGAATACCGTAGAGAGGAGAAAATTAGTGCTCAATCCTATTCACAGTGCAGTCTGTGGAAGTTTTACATTTACTACAATGGAGCAGGAAAAAGCCATTGGTAAGGCAGATTGGTCATCTCATCTCTTACACTTTCTTCAAATCTTCCTCCACTGCTGCTGGATGGTCGATTCCTTTTTGTGTTTCTCATATACTTACTATCTTTCCTGATCCCAAACTTTACTTTGTTTTCTAGCATCAGCCATACACTCATCATCATCTATCATCACAGTCAAGAACCAAGATTAAATGAGGATGAATGTGATTAGAGTGACAAGATTCCTAAACTGAATGAATGAGGACTTTTGATTTCTGATGGCAGCAAATTTATGTATGTCACTGAGGCATTACATCAAGGCCATGATAAAAACATCACTCCAGATTCACTTCAGCCTCACATCAAGAACAAAGAGCTTTAATAACATATTCTTCGCACAAAGCAACTTCATCATAGCAAATTGCTATTCCATTCATAACTACTACATATGATACTGGTTGAATGCCCCTTTAATTGTCATTTTCCATTTGATTCTTTGAAAACTTCATTACCATTTCACTCTCCTTCAGATATTGTGGTCTTGAACTTCTCTGAATGTCTTGTCAAGCTGCCTTGCTTGCCAGACAACTCTGGAGTGAGCAGCAGCTTTCTTTCACCAAGACACATTTCTCAGGTCCTTGTAACCTATCATAAATTTGCCTATTATGAACTATAAGTACAATTGATCAGTTGAATACCTGTATTTTCAAAAGCATTTTACTTTATTCAAAAACACTATAATGAATACATCTCTTTCAATGTTCGAGAACACCAAGACTCTTAAAGGAAGAGATGGCAGAGATGGCGTACCCTTTCGAGGAGAGGAAAGACCCTGTTTGCACACAGGCTGGCTAACCTAGTGAGGAGGGCTTAAAACTAGGTTCGATGGGGACAGGTGAGCAAAGCCCAAGGTAAGTGGGGAACATGAAAGACCTGGGAGATGGGTTGGACAAACAAGAGGAGCGGGGGTGGGCTATATATGGCAGAGAGAAAGTGTCAGGGCAAAACGTGGGAGCAAGATCAAACCAGTATCTTAGATGCCTATAAACAATTGCGAGAAGTAATGTAATAGTCAAGAAGAACTGGAATGTCTAAAATAAATACAAACTATGACATGATGGCACACACTGAAAACTGTGGATAATACAACATGATTGGAATGTGGTGTGATGTATAGTGCTCAGTGAAGGATAGACAGAGAAAAAGATAGGTTTTGCGCTTATATATAAAAATGTACAACCTTGACTGAGTGGAGATGACATTAGGAGACGAATGTGAGACGTTCTGGGTTAGGATAAAGGGTAAAAACAAGTATGTCGTCTAGGAATCACTACAAGCCACTCTAACCAGGTGGAAAGAGGTGATGAGGCTTTTTTAATCACTAACAAATATCCAAAGCCCAGGAATTGTGTGTGATGGGGGAACTCAACTAATCAAATATATGGAAAATAACACCGTTGGGCACAGACTACCAATAAGTTCCTGACTACCATGCAGACAATTTCTATTTCAAAGATGAAAAGCTACTAGGGGGAGAGCTGTTCTAGACTTGATTTTAACAAATAGGAGAAACTCGTTGAGAATTTGAAAGTAGAAGGCAGCTTGGGTGAAAGTCATCATGAAATCTAAAGAGTTCACAATTCTAAGGAAGGGTAGAAGGGAGTACGCAAAATAGAGAACAATGCTTTCAGGAAGGCGGATTTGGTAAGCTCAGACAGCTGATACGTAAGCTCCCATGGAATCAGACTGAGGAGAAAACAACTGAGAGAAGTTGGCAGTTCTTCAAAGGACACTATTAGAGCCCAAAAGCAAGCTATTCCGATGGGTAGAAAGATAGAAAATGTGGGCAAAAGATCATTGGCTTAACCACGAGATCTGCTGATCTAAAAAATAAAAGGAGACATATAAAAATGAAACTAGGACAGATTCAAAAGGAATATAGGCAAACTACATAGGAAGCAGGAGCAAGATTAGAAAGGCAAAGGGCACAAAACGAGCTCAAACTAACAACAGAATAGGGACAACAAAGAACTTTTTTATCAATACATTAGAACAAGAGGAAAACCAGGACTGGGTAAGCCCACTACTCAGTAGGAGGGAGAAAACAGTAAACAGAAAACGGAAATGGCAGAGATGCTTAATGACTTCTTTGTTTCGGTCTTCACTGAGAAGTCTGAAGGAATGTCTAACATAGTGAATGCTTATGGAAGGGGGTAGTTTAGAAAGATAAAATAAAAAGAACAAGTTAAAAATCACTTAGAAAAGTTAATGCCTGCAAGTCACCAACGGCCTGATGAAATGCATCCTAGAAATACTTAAGGACTTAATAGAGGAGGTATCTGAGCCTCTAGCTATTATCTTGGAAATCATGGGAGAACGGGAGAGATTCCAAGACTGGAAAGGGCAAATATAGTAGCCCATCTATAAAAAGGGAAAGAAAGACAAGCCAGAAACTACAGACCAGTTAGTTTAACTTCTCTGCCAGGGAAGATAAGGAGCAAGTAATAAAGAATCATCTCAAACACTTGGAAGTGGTAAGGTGATAGGGAATAGCCAGCATGGATTGTAAAGATCAAATCATGTCAGACCAATCTGATAGCTTTCTTATAGATAACGAGTCGTCGGATAAGGGAGAACGTGGATTGTATACCTTAATGACTTTAGTAGGCATTTGATATGTCTCGCATGATATTCTTATCGATAAACTAGCAAATACAATTTAGATGGGGCTACATATAAGGGTGGTGCATAACTGGCTGGATAACCGTACTCAGAGAGTGGTTATAATGGCTCCCAATCCTGCTGGAAAGGTATAACAAGTGGGTTCCGCAGGGGTCTGTTTGGGACGGCTCTGTTCAATATCTTCATCAACGACGAGATTGCCATAGAAAGTAAGCTTATTAAGTTTTGGCCCGATACCACTGGGGAGAATTGCAACTGCTTTGGAGGACAGGGGCAAAATTCAAAATGATCTGGACAAATTGGAGAAATGTCTGAAGTAAACTGGATGAAGCTCAATAAAGACAAATGCAAAGTGCTCCACTTAGGAAGGAACAATCAGTTCACACATACAGAATGGAAGGAGACGTCTAGGAAGGAGTATGGCAGAAAGAGATCTAGGATCATAGTGGACCACAACTAAATATGAGTCACAGTGTAATACTGTTGCAAAAAAAGCAAACGTGATTCTGGGATGCATTAACAGTATGTTGTAAACAAGAACACAAAAGTCATCTTTCCGTCTCAACTCGCATGGTTAGGCCTCAACTGGAGTATTGTGTCCAGTTCTGGCACCGCATTTCAAGTATTTAAGAGTAGGTTAGATAAATGTCTATCAGGGATGGTCTAGACAGTATTTGGTCCTGCCATGAGGGCAGGGGACTGGACTCGATGACCTCTCGAGGTCCCTTTCAGTCCTAGAGTCTATGAATCTATGAAGCAAACAGCAATATAGTGTAAGCTTCTGCAACGACTATCATCCACACAGTACATATCAAGCAGATGAAACATTAAGGAGAAGCCTTATTATGGAGTCATTGCTTTATAATTTAAGAATGACTCATTACTCCCCATTACATTTATGGCTGAATAGCTGGTTATATATGGATCTCATGTCAGATCCCTGTGCAGTGTTGGCTGACAGACTGTAAAATACCCCTCACTTAATCAATTTATTAAGTCCGAACTTCCAGAGCTAAAACTAGGTACCACATTGCTTCACAGAATCATAGACATGTAGGGCTAGAAGGGACCTCAAAAGATCATATAGTCCAGTCCCCTGTGCTGAAGCAGGACCAAATATTCCTTGGTGTGATGGCGTATACAAACCCCACACTGAGCCTGAAGGGGTTAAAAGGCAATGCTGGATCCAGGTAGCCTTGCCTCTCTGGGCCTACCAAGCATGCACTGGCTGGAGGAGCTGGTTAAAAGGGAGCTCAGCAACCCAGGCAAACGGTGGGTGGACAGGCTGCAGAAGGGAAGGTCCTTTTCTGGGAAGCTAGGTAGAATGGGTAAGGCCTCCTGACAGCACCTTTACCAATCACCACTCTTTTTGAGAATCAGCAGATCCTGCAGGGCCTCACTCCTTTGGACTTTCTTGATTGTTGAGACTGTTTGGACTAAGGGACCTATAGGTAGGATGTAGCCCAGGGCACCGAACATGGTCCTGCTGCAAGTAGGACTCTGCCAGTGTAGTTTCTCACTGAGCCAGGACCCAGGTCCCCCTACCACTCCCTTTTAAAGGTCAAAGCCCAGATGTGGTTGGAAAGTTGAAGATTCCCAGCTTAAGATCACGAACAGGCACCTCTACTGCCCTGACAGAGGGTCAAGAGGCCAGAAGCTGGGTGCATTAACCACCAAGCTGCCTGGCCCTCCAAGTCCCCTATCACACTTGGTTTAGATATCTTTTAATCCCTTAATTTAAAATCACCTGAAGTGTGCAAGTAAAGTTGTGTTTGTACAAATCTTTGTGGGAAATGATGCCAACATGCTTTGAAAAGTAGATTCTATGCTTTGTCCAGATAAGACAGTTTCTTTGCAGTAGATCATAAAATTCTGCAACTAGCAGCAGCCTGAGGTTGTGAAAATGGTGTCTGTTAAGCTCCATACAGACAGAATGGCAGAGAGTTAAATATACCTTTATGGAGAGTTCCTTTCTCACTGTTTCAAACAGGACAATGAATAGTTAACACAATAAAGACACAGAGATGTTGAAAAGTTCCCTAGAATCTCTGATATGGAGACTCTTATTTTATTTACTCAGACTAAAATATAATATGGAGAATTGATTGAACCGTTTCCAACACACATACCAGCACATGACAATTACCATTTGCCCATGACTTTGGTGAATGGTGATGGACGATAGAAAACTAGTTGGTGCCTACCATATTGTAATACAAATGCTAAATAATTAGTATATAACAACTACCTGCATAAGTTCTGAAATGTGGGGAAAATGACTAACAATTAGAATCATCTTAATGAAAACAAATACAAAACTATACCAGATGTGGCACTTTGTTTCTCCATAGCATTAACATCATTCGTTATTATGCATCAGGTATCACAAACTCTAATCAGACTAATCCACTCTGGATTTTCACAACCAAACCTATACTATTCTTGTCTAAAGAACATTAGTACTTTTTCACGTGTTCCAAGAATATTTTTTTGAAAGATGTCACCAGATGACAAAGTTACACTTAATCTTCCAAATTCTTTGTGCAAGCAAATATTCAGTCTTGTGATGACATGCTGTGTGTTGTTATACAAGATTCCGGGTAGAAGAATTAGGGTGGAGAGAGTTGAGAGTTTACTGAACTAGGCATGGGGAATGGGATTGTGTGCAGTCTGCATTGGTCTCTGGGGTTAATTCTTTGTTCCGTGGGAACCAGGCACTTGTGTTAAGCTTAGATTTCTGAAAAAAGGGGATTGCTTGTGTGCTTTTGGTAACCACCTCTCCTCCAGGATGTGTGTAAATAAAACAAGTTATATTTAGAATACAGTATACCCAGACTCTGTGTCACTGATTTCTCCTCCTCTGCAAAGCTGAGTTGCAAGGCTATGGACATCTGGTACTACTCAGTGAAGAGGTGACACTATAATTTGGTTCCTGATTCTGGATCCCAGTTTAGGATTTTATTGCTGCTTTCTGAACCCTGATTCACCATTATCATCGTCTCAAGTAATTACAAGAAATGGGCTTAGCCAACTGGGAACATCGCGGGCTTTAGCCACCACAAAAATTGAGGATTTGCATTAATAAAGCCAGAAAAGCACTGAGTTTGGAACAGAAGCTTGTTCACCTCACTTTATTAAAAATGGACAAATTCAGTCATGTACAAAGCAATTCATTAAAGCTATAGTCAACAACCTTTTTTTTTTTTTTTTTAACTCTAGCCCCTTCCCCTCAAATATAAAGTTGTGTAGACCCCTGGAAAAATATGTTTTACATACAAAGTACAGTCATACATTAAAAAAAACTGATGGATGGCTCTAACAGTTGCTCAAATAAATGTTATGGTAAACTACAGAAATATCAGAGTTTCAGTAATGATTTAATAAAATCAACTTAATAAAGTATGATAAAATGGCAGAGGCACAAAAAATAGCATCCTAATCTCTTAATTGAACCTGGAAACCTGTCTGAAGCTTCATGGAAATATTTAAAGTAGTATAATTCTTCCAGTATTGCTTGTTATTTCCAGCGGTGGCTGGTCATCATATTACCACTTCTTTTCTATTTATTCGGAAGTGTTTTTATGCAGTACAATAATATTTTATTTTTTTAATAAGTGTAGCCTTTGTACTTATACTGAACTGCAAAACTGATGCTTGCATGAAAGATATAAAAGTGAGGTAACTATATGGAATTAATCACCATAAATGAGAAATAACCAAACTTAAAAAGAGAGTACACAAATGTTATCTAAATCCTCACAATAAAGAATGTATTTACAGATGTAATGCAAGAGAGATTTGGGGTTTTTGTTTGTTTTAGATCATTTACCACAGGAAATATGGTGGTTTAAGAGGGAAGAATAATATGGTTCCAGACAAGATTAAGTCTTACATCATCCCCTTTAGAACTGACACTTTGGCAGAATTAGCTGAAACTAGCAAAAATTACTACAACAAGGGCTTCCACGCTGAGCTCTTATAGTCAAGATAATCTTCTTGGAGCAGCCAAAGGAGACTGGCACGAATGTTATTGTGATTTCTCACTTTAAGAGCAATTTTAGCAAACTAAAAAATACAGTCACTCCAAAGAAACAAAACTGAATATATGTATATCAATGAAGCTATGTTCTGTGTATTAACAGCAGTTTCTCCACTTGATTATCAACATTGGTTGAGAATTTCAAAGCACCTATGCAGTCTAGGAGATTTAGAAAAGGAAATTAATGGAAGATGTCTCTAAATTCTCTAGATGGTTCAGACTTTCAAAACTGTTTTCTGTAAATGAATCAAAGGGTATTGATCCAGACGTTTGCAAAATATAAACACCAACAAGTACGTATATAATAGAAAACATCTCCATTCCATTTTACGGCAGACTCCATGCCTCAGTAGCCATTGGTAGGAACTCTCAATTTTTAAAACTATTTTTTTTAAACAAGATGTGCAAGATATGTATAAATCTACTTCATTTTTCCTTTTGGCATGGGTGGGTAGGAGATCCATTTTTAAAGCCAATCTCTCTCCCCAGTCTTCATCCTTCCCTACCTCACTGCCTGTCAACTACCTTGAGCAGTAGTAGCAACAGTATCTTCTTTCCCTGCTTCTACTGTCGCTTCCAAAAATGTCCCACGGTAGCAGCAATCTTACAAGAATACGGATTAGTTCATTTCTGCTGCTCAGATTGCTCAGGGGGAGCAGGAAGAGTGAAATTGACCACATCCTTCAAAGTTTTACTCTGCTATTGCTCCAGAAATGACTGGAAGAAGTAACAGAAAATATCCATACATGTCCTTTCAAAGAAATTTTACTATTTGTGGGAGAATGTGCAAGTGCTTTTTACAAAAGGTGATGGAAAGCCTCTAATATATCAAGACATACACTTCAGTTCAGCCGCTGTTGTGCATACATATTACGAACATAGTAATTCTTTATCTATATCCGTTCTGTAATAATTACTATACAAAATGGAGTTCTCAAGCTATAATGAATGAACTTAAAAATTCTGATGTTCCCTAAGTAACTTGTTTTTTGATCTGCTAAATGTTATTGCGCATCAAATTACAAATAAAGAGCACTAAATATTTCCCTATCAACAGACAGATTTAAAACAATAAATGGATTCAAAGACTTTTTTAAGGATGGGAATTATTATAATCACTTAGTCCAACCTTCTGCATGACCACAGAATTTCAGCTAGTAATTCTTGCATCAAGCCTATAGTTTATGGTTGAGCTTGAGCATATATTTTAGAAAGACATACAATCTTGATTTAAAGACTTCAAGTGATGAAAAATCCACCACATTAGTTGATCAATTTTTAAAATAGGAATTTATTCACAAGGACACACTGCTGGCTGAACCTTAACTATAGAGGCACCATTATGATAAATAATGCAACAACAAGGTGAAAATGATCCTTTTGTACCATCAGCTAATTTCTCTTGTCAGAAAGGGCTTGTGCAGCTACAAACTTTCACTGACACGGGATTAAACAGAAAAAAAATTCTAGAATTGCAGCAAATGAAAGGCTGACATTGCTCTATAGTCCTTCAAACACAACTTTCTTTCAAATTAATGCAACTGTAAAAAATAAATACAAAACAGCTATCTGTTTAACTCCCAGAATCACAGTTACAGTCTATGGCCATAAGAGCCAATCCTTGGTACTGAAGCCTGTTTTTCCACAGTAACAAGACTGAGAGAAATATGCTAAACAACTCCATATATCATCATAAGAATTCAGTATATAAGACATTTTCTGTGCTTGAATTCAAAGAAAGGCAAGATATGTTAGCAAAACATAACAGATTACTTGTCACTTTAAAGCATCTTCTAGCATTAACTGCTTTCTGCTGTAAGTACAAACATACCAACATATGTGACCAGCTTTTATGCTCAGAAGTAACAGATGAACAGTTCAATAACAAAGTAGATGATGGGTCAAATGGGTGCTAGCTATGGGCACTTACAAGTTCTACAAATAATGTATGAAGAGAAGTTCAGCCAGATAGTAAAGCAAAGAACTGCCAGCTCCTGAGGGAAGAGAGGCAGAAAGATCAAGAGTATAGTGAGCTAACGTAATTTTCCTAACAATGCAAATGAGCCCAGCAAAGGAGGGCAAAAAAAGGCTCAGTGCAATCCCAGGATAGGAAACTTTACTCATAACCTTCTGAGTTTTCTTCCAACAGGCAGGTCCTCCTCAGTTCTTCATAAATCCCCTTTGTACTGCTCCAGAGGAATCCACAGTTGGCTCAGTGAGCCCTAGAGCACCTGGCACAGGCCCCCTTGGTGGAGGAGACGGGCCATGAGGGTTGTCAGGGACAGAAATCAATGTTCTTCAGTAACCCTGGTTGATGAAGGGGCTCCTTGGAAGAGCTATCTACTAACGCAAATTAGAGTAGCCCCAGTTGCTGGACTAGGTGAGCCAATGTTTGACTTTTTCCTCTTTATTCCTGCCACACATTTGTCTTCCTATGTCAGCTACAGACAACAAAGAATTTCAGTGCCTTTTCATAAGAACAAAGAAGATAAGACCCACAAAAACTGCCAAGAATCGATGTTCTGCTCTCATGCAATTAGGCAATGTGGAAACCTGTTGTAATGTATATACTTGATCAGTAAATTCAGACAGCTAGTATTATGATGACTTCTGGTGCACTCCTCTCATATGCTACTTCAGTGATACAAACCATATTGAAACATTTTCACAGATTCATACCAGAATGAAAAAATATTTTAAATATTATGTTACTAAGCACCGTTAAGCAAGCAACAGCACACTGCTAGAAAACAGAAGGCAATTTATATTGAGCACAGATATGAAGAGCACTAAGCTGGCCCCAGCGAGCACTTTTAGAGCACAAGGCAGAATAGTTTATAACTGAGTTTATTAGCAATTAAGCGTATTTCCTTTGTGTGCCTTTTTATACCCCAGACACAATCCAATCCATACTTATGCCAATCAACAGATTTATACTGTCTTTAACATTGTATTGTAACACAGAAAGGATTCCATGTAAGAATCCACATCATTTACACAAAAATTGTTCTCTGTTAGCACTGAGATATGGAGAGGATTACTCTTTGTCTATTACATCCCAAAGCTAAATACATGAATCACTCCTATGCTACAGATGATGAAATCAGGTGCTAATTTATGCCTTGTCTAGGTCACCAGTTAGGGATTCAGAACTACTTACTGCATATTTTTTCTAAATCTACAGCAGAAACATATATGTATGTTCTGTGAAGAAAAATATTCTGCTGAATAAAACATTGGCTTTCTACTTGGGATGGCTATATCAGTTGAAACACCAATTGTTGAGACAAGAAGAAACCTTTCCAGGTTCTTTTCGGCCCAATTCCAAAAATATAAGATATATCTACTTTTTAAAAAATCTTCTCAAAATACTTTTGTAGACTGCTGACAATTATATATTAAAGGTGCACTGCAAAGGAAAACAAATATTGGTTTTGCCCTTTACTACTTCTTAATGACATTTAAAGTATGATGTCTTGTTTAACAAAATAATCCACTTTTTTCCACGCTGTGTTTAAGACTCAACATTCTTTTCCCCCTCATTCAGGTCTAGGGTACTTCACCTGGTGTGATATCACTATTCAAGACTCCTGCATGCCTTGTCAGTTTTTTCTATGAAAGGTATGGAAGAAAGGATATAATATTCCTGATATCTGTGGTACAGAAGGTGAACAACAACAAGCAAAATCAGAAAAATCTTTCTGAAAAATAAATCTGAGGCAGACTTTGTCAATTTTAAGGATGCAGCTGATACAGGAAAGCAAGCAAAGAGCATAGATAAATAGTATCTTTAGCATGAAGAACTATTCTTAACACTATCATTAGAACAGGGTGGTGATTGCATCTGCATTTTCATTAGATTTATACACAAAGTAAGGTTTCAACAATTTACTAGCACTTTAACAATTTACTTTCAGTGCTCACATCAGCAAAAGCTTTGAACTAAGCATGTGAACAGCCCCCCTGAAATTAGCCACATCTAAATGCTTCACTGGATCAGGACATAAAATTAACAAACAAGGACGCTAGAAAAAAACGTTTCTCATGTGCACAGTCATATTTGGAAAATGAGTTTACAAACAGATCACCTACAACTAAAAGAATTCAACTGGCACCTCAGGAAAGAACCTTCTCTAACTCCAAATGCCCCAGTGAACTTTGGCAAAGCAAGTAAAGCATATGCCAAGGCTCTGATCCTGCAAAGAGACATGCACTTGTGCCAGTGCTGAGTACCAGTGAAATCAATGGGGCCCAAATTAACCACATCAGTGCACTGAAATCAAGGGCTTTACAGAGGCACGAGGATCCTTTACATTAATCTTCACAGGATTACGGTGCAAATTAATACCACTAGCTACTTTTTAAGGGCCAAGTCCTGTAAACATTCACAACGTGAGTAACTTCATTCACAAGGGTAGTCCGACTGAAGTTAATGGGACTAGTCATATGAAAGCAGGCACTCACATGTTTTTTTCAGGTGTGGGCCCTAATCTGTCTACAAAAGGGTAAGATATTTCTTGGATTTACTGATCCATTTCTCTCTGGGTTTGCTAATCATTTCTCCGTTCCCATCTATATCCAGATAAAAATCAAAGAAACTTCCCACTACAGAATCTCAAACACTACACACACAAACAGTGCAAGGTGTATCCCATCAGCATACAAAAACAGACTTTCATTCAAACTATTTCTTAATCCCAAATAAAACTGGGAAGATTTTACCCCATATTATGGGCAGTAAACAAGTTACATGAATGGCCACTATTTAACAGGCAGCCCAGATTGTTCAACTGCATCAGTGGCTGCATCAATCTATAAAAAAAATTAATTTCGCAATATCATTCCACCAGCACATAGAAGATTCCTCAGTTTTATGATCCAAAAAAAGCAAAATTCAATAACAGTTCTGACCTTGGGTATGAAAACACTGTTCTGAAATAAACAGCAATAACTGCTATTCACTTGACAGTTCAAAAGACTACAGACCTCCTTTTCAAGTTCACAGAGGGTAGATGATAAGCCAAATAAAAAACTGCATGTTTAGACATGCATCTGATGAAGTGGGTATTCACCCACGAAAGCTTATGCTCCAAAACATCTGTTAGTCTTAAAGTTGCCACAGGACTCTCTGTTGCGTGGTTAGTTATTTCACAACTCAGTGGGCCAAATCCTCAGATGGTATATATCAATGTAACTCCATTACAGTCAATAAAGATACATCACTTTACACCAGCTGAGGTTCTGGGCCAATATTTTTTTTATGGGCATTTCCTTTTCATTTACTTATTCTGACCTTAACAACGGTAACACAATAAGAGAGAATCTCAGTAAAATAGAAAAAATAGTTTACATAAAAAACCTAAAATTGAGTTCTATAGTTTAAGTAAACTCCCAAATCAGACATGGATTTAGATACATTTATTGACCTAAACCAACCAACTGTTGATTCATATAATTGATGGACTGAGTCAAGGATAGACAAAGAATATTTTAAAGGAGGCTGAATTAACACATTTTATTATGAGTTAAAATGACTATATATTTCACTTGTAAACTGTACATACTCATTCGCAAAGAAGATAAAAATTATACAAATCCCTTTCACACTTTACATTATATTATTTTCTCTTCAATAATTACTTCAGTAGAAATGTTAAAAGCCCTATTTCTTTCATGGAGAGGGCATGGTGCTGTTGAACAGTAATCTACAATAGGACAGATTGTGACCATTTCACTGCCATGCACACACATTGAATTGCAAGAGTTCCATCACTCAAGGGAGTGATCACCCACGGAAGTAACGGTTCATAATCTGATTCTTTGTTATTACCATTACTTTAATTTTCTTTTTTATAAGGGCTTTGACATATTGCTGTGTTTTAATGAAGCTGTGCTTCAATTGTTCTACCTATCCACGCTTCCCCTTTTTAAAAAGTCATTGGTGGCATTTATTCAAACATGTTCTTTAGCTTGGACAGTTTAAAAATCTTTTATACCTTCTCACCTTGGTCTAAATATTAAAATTCTGGGGAAAAGTGCATACTAAAAAAATAAATTCTTCCTTGCTGTATTTAGTATTATAACTAGCTATGTAGCCCAACTTTAATTTGGAGGGTTTTATGCATCCCCAGGGGGTCCTGCTCTTTCCTACAGATAACACATCTATATTGGATGAAAAACAGTTCATTACCTGGAAGGAGTTCATGCACCGTAGTGAAGGTGGTAGACAAGCATTACTCAAACTCAGTATCAACAACAATTCCAAACAGGTTTTTGATGGAAATGTTAGAGGATGAACTCCAATATCACTTTCCCATGCATCAGCAAGGCTGGAAAGTAACAAGAAATCCTGTTAATTAATTCATGTAAAGGTAATTCACGGAAAATACATAGTGCACACATGGTTCAAACAAATGCTAAAAAAAGACTGTACTGTTTTCTATACCCTAATAGTTCTATTTCATGTACACTGTCCTTTAGGAGTCACTGGCCAATGTATTTTCTTTACAAGGTTGGTAAATGTGAGAGGTATTTTGCTATTATCACCAACTTTACAAAAAAGATACATAATGAGACAAGACAATTTAGCACCCATCAGAACAATTCATTTTTACATTTGTAATTCTAAGTTTTAACAATATTCTGAATCAGATCTCAACTGTCACTGTCAATTTCCTCTCATACAGTACTTTTTAACATACAATATTGCAAAAAGAACAGCTAGTGTATTATTATGAGTCCTTTTTATTTTTATCCAGTAGCAAAACTGTCACTTATGACTGATGAAAAGGTAGAAAGGTAGAGACTCTGAGGCCAATTGATTTTTATGGTATAGAAACGGAACAAATCTACACCAACGAAAATCAACCCTAGTTTACTTTACAAGGCTTTTTGGTTTGAATATAAAATGCACTGAAATTGTCAGAGCTAATCACACTCAAGCACAGAAACAGCAGGCAACATAACTTTTTTTTGGTACTTATTTTTGCCAATTTATGCTGAGGAATAACAGACCGTTTCAGCAAAATCAACTCAATGTCAGCACAACCAGTTTGCAAACGCATGTTAAGCTAGACCTCCTTTTCTTCCATGTAAGAATTCTCAGATCAGATTAATAGTCCATTCAGTCCAATAATCTGCCTCTGAAAGTGGCCAGTACGACGCTTGAGAGCAAACTGCAGTTACAGATTTAAATACATATTTTTATTAGCAGGTCAGCCACTTCATTCTTGCATTTCTTCAGCTCTCCTGGAAACATATCAACCAAACCTGGTGACTTGTTGCTGTTAAATTCACTAGTTTGTCCCTCCTCCTTCAACAGCTGAATCTCTACGAGTACCTGAAAAGAAAGGTATCATCCCACCATTCTCTGTGGCATAGACCAAGACAAAGAACTCACTCATTCATTCATTCAATCTGCAATATCCTTACTTTCCTTAATCGCTCTTTAGCATTGGTCCTAGCTGACTCACTGATTCTGTGACAGACTTACTGCGTCTTATGTACTTAAAACATTTCTTATCTATTTTCTCTTCACATTCCCTCTTAGTTTTCCTAATTTCTATCTTATGTTTTACCTTCCAGTTTATGCTCCTTTCTATTGACGTCTCAGGGATGGGGGTTTTTAAATGAGAAATACCTGTTTGGCTTGAATGGCCTCTTGAACCTTCGCATTTGATCACAGTGTTTCCTCCCCCCTTGCCTCCCTTCTTCCTTTTTTGTTTGGAAGTATGGAGGATTCCTTTGACTCTATTACATACACTATGCTGAAGTAGCTGCCATACTGCATTCAAGGATTTTAACTCTCTCAGTTTTGACTTCAGTGATTTTTTACTTTATTTTAAATCCACCTTTTCTAAAATAGGTCAGTGTGCTCATTTTTGGAGATGTTTCTTTCTGCAAGGATGTTAGGGAAGTTCTATGGCCTGTGTTATACAAGAGGTCAGATAGGATGATCAGAATGGTCCCTTCTGGACTTGGAATGTATGACTCTATGGATTTAATTATATAGTGGCTCAATTATAGTTACTTCTTAAATAAACTCCTATGGATTCCTTAGTACTAAATCAGCAATAATGTCTCCTTTTGCATGCTCTCAGACTAGCTGATCCATGAGAGCATGCTTTACATTGCTGAAAGTTGTTTCTCTAAACCAGAGGTCGGCAACCTTTCAGAAGTGGAGTGCCGAGCCGTCATTTATTCACTCTGATTTAAGGTTTCGCATGCCAGTAATACATTTTAATGTTTTTAGAAGGTCTCTTTATATAAGTCTATAATATATAACAAAACTGTTGTTGTATGTAAAGTAAATGAGGTTTTAAAAATGTTTAAGAAGCTTCATTTAAAATTAAATTAAAACACAGAGCCCCCTGGACTGGTGGCCAGGACCCGGGCAATATGAGTGCCACTGAAAATCAGCTCACGTGCTGCCTTTGGCACGTGTGCCATAGGTTGCCTACCCCTGCGCTAAACTTTCCCTGATGTGACATTTGACCAGTTTATATTTGGGCAGTTACTATTGTTTTATTAGACTCTCTGCTTCTTTGTTCTTCTTCTGCTCTCTCACTCAAGGGAGTATTAAAAAGTGTTTTTCTTCTTCTGTAATTGTCCTTGTGGATGAAAGAAAAACTCCTCTTTGCTAAAAATGGAGTATTTTATTGTTTTCTAATACAGTTATTGATTTTACAGAGCCTGTTTTTATTTTGCATAGACTAGCTGTCTCAACTGCCATCTAGGAGAAAGTATTGCTTGCTTTCACACCACCAGCTCTGGAAAAGGCCCCGTTGTGTGAGATGAGTGCCTCCTAGGAGGTACTAAGCAACCAGTGGAAGCAGCATCCCCGGGAAGCACTCTGCTCCTTGCAGGATCAGGTCGATGATGCTAGCACAGAAAGAGTACCTCAACACTGTTCATTATTTATATTTCCCTAATTTGACTAGCGTATGGATCCCTCTGCTGCTATTTCTTCTGCCACAAAATTCCATGAAGATGACCCCAGATTGGAAGTAGATAATAGAGGGGTATAAACACAAGTCTCTAGTTTGGACTAAATTTTATGACAGGAGAACTTACCACTGACAATAAACCTGGACAGCTG
This sequence comes from Chelonoidis abingdonii, assembly GCF_003597395.2. NCBI lineage: Eukaryota > Metazoa > Chordata > Testudines > Testudinidae > Chelonoidis > Chelonoidis abingdonii. Next base: position 67,032,669 of record NC_133771.1, read on the forward strand.
ACATGAGTCAAGTCTAGAAACCAACCCCCAAAGCAGGTAGATATAGTAAAATGTGCTCAACAAAACGGTTCTGAACTAGAAACAGCACACGTCTTGAGTTAAGCAAAAAGGACATGAGTGTGCTTTGCAGCTGGACACAAAATCCTTGCTTCTATCCTTATACATTGTTAAAATTCAGCCATGCCTGCCAGCTATTTCCTTATTAGGAAAATTCTTCCATAAGTTAAAAATAAAATCACTAGCTTTCTTAGCTAGAAGCACCATATACTGTAAATATTCAAAAGGAGGTAAAAAACTCCAACCCCCTGAAATACTCCACATACAACTTAGAAATCAATTAGAATAGTAGAAATTAAAAGTAGAAAATACTGTTACTGTGGAGATCATCTAGTACACTCGCTGGGAAAAAAGGCTTACATTTAAAGTAGCAAAGGCAATTTTCCAAATTACTTCAATATATTGAGGTTAGCCTAGTGCAGGGGTAGGCAACCCATGGTACGCGTGCTGAAGGCGGCATACAAGCTGATTTTCAGTGGCACTCATACTGCCCAGGTCCTGGCCGCCAGTCTGGGGGGCTCTGCATTTTAATTTAATTTTAAATGAAGCTTCTTAAACATTTTAAAAACCTGATTTACTTTACATACAAAATAGTTTAGTTATATATTATAGACTTATAGAAAGAAACCTTCTAAAAACATTAAAATGTATTACTGGCACGTGAAATCTTAAATTAGAGTGAATAAACGTAGACTCAGCACACCACTTCTGAAAGATTGCCGACCCCTGGCCTCATGCGAATTTCCAGATATCATCCAAAACAAAATTCTTCTGCTTTACCAAAAAGATATTAATTACTCCCCACCCCTCTTATTATAAAGTCTTTGCTTCACAGATAACTAGATTCCCAATGAATGTTAGCGTGAAGTGTTTATTTATAAATGTTTTCAGATGTGGTTGATTATTTACAACAGATCTCAGTATTCATGTTACATCTCTTTTTATGGGAAAGTAATTTCTTAAAGACGCTTACCACAGAGCTTAAAAAAATGTGTCTCATTACCCAAAAGCAATACAGCACAATCTTCTTAATCAGGCTATCCAACATTGGGCTGTCTCTCTGGGCACCTGTGTAGTCTAGCAACAGGGAATGGCGATGAGTACTGCTTAATTGGGATAGTATTAGCATGAATTAGCTAACACAGAAAGTAGCAATGCATTCCTTAGCAACACGAGCTGCAACAAGTACATCAAACCTGTCCTTCACTCTCCAACAGGCTTCCCATCTATCAAATCAAATTTGAGGTCTCAGTCCTTTATCTTCAAGCCATTCAATGGTCTGGACCCAGTACAAGTGAAAGATCTCTGAAGCTCTGGGATGAGGACCATAGTTGACAACTTGGCTCCTCAAGTACAATGAAGCTGTCCATTGCAAGGGTAAAGCTTGTTTGTGTGAGAGTAGGAGCTTTTTCTGGGGCCACTCCAAATGCAGTGCAACAACTTTCACAGGTTCTAGGGACGACCTCAAACATCACCATATTCTGTGCCAACTGCAAAGGGTACTTCTTTGACCTTGTCTTCACTCCCACCTCCAGCACAGAAGACATAAAAGAATTTAAAAAGAAAAGAAAAGAAAAGAAAAGAATGAACCGCACATAACTTTCTGGAGAGAAAGGAGAGTGTCACACTGCTTAATGCACTTCTGAGTGGTGCACCGATACTATAGAGATGAGGCAGGTATAAGAGTCTGAATGGAATAGAATTCTGCTTAATGGGGCCCACAAGACTACTGCTATAAAGTATGTCTTTCTATGCTTTGATCTTTTAAAATGGAGGATACAAAATAATAATGATTAAGAAATAAAAATTTAAATGCCATGAACAACACTTGACTCTTTTTTTCTAATAGTTTTGTATACTGCGTCTTTCCAGAGTTTTCCCTAAGGGCTTGATCCCTGCAGCAGGGATTCAGGAAGTGATATAATCATGTTACCATACTGGGCAAAAGATACAAAGCAAGGAAAATAATGTTGCTGTTATATGTGTGATAGTGTAACTTCATTGGTTTCAAAGGAGTTGCTCCAGATTTGCAACATTATAAATGAGAATAGAATTTGGCCTGCTGACTTCAAATTTTGATTACAATAGGATTACTCATATCAGTGAAGAAAACTGAAATGACAAGAAGAAATCCCTGAATCTGGGATGCATCCTCAGTTCACCATAGGGTGACCAGACAGCAAGCATGAACAATAGGGACGGGTGTGGGGGGTAATAGGTGCCTATATAAGAAAAAGCCTCCAAAATCGGGAATGTCCCTATAAAATTGGGACATCTGGTCACCCTAGTTCACGGACATCAAGTCATCTTATCACACAGTTACATCCTAAGACACAGTTGAACTTCTTGTTGAAACAATTCCAGTAGTTCTGACTGGAGCTGATTCAAACATGGACTACAATAGCTGGATCACTGCCAAGGAGGAATGGGATAGTCAGTGATAGAAGGTGGCACTTCTGATTATTGTTGCTCTTTTGAGTATCTAGGATTAACAAGTGTTCTAGCATTACCCAAGGCTGCATTTTTCTTGCCAGCAGTAGGGTATACAAGTCCACAGCTCAAAAGGAAATGGTGGCATTTTCCAATTCCTCGAAATGTTTTCCTCTTCCATCTAGTACCACTTCATTCTTTCCTGGATACATCTTAACCTACGTGAGAACAGCTCACTTGTTATTTCCTTAACATATGGCAATAACTGTAGACTGTGCTGTCTGGACTGGATGAAAAGACAAAGGAGCATGTCACTAACACACTGCTAACGTCACAACCGGTGTCATAGAATGAAAGAAACATAGGGCAGGAAGGGGTCTCAAGAAGTCAAAGTCCAGCCCCCATGCAGAGGCAGGACCAAGTAAACCTAGACCAGTGGTTCTCAGCCTGCAGCCCAATCAACACACAGTTGTGGCCCATTTGACATCCACAGGGCCACACAGGTTGTATATTTATAACGTGTGGATGTAGCCCATGTAACATCTCGAGAGCTCCATATGTAGCCCACAATGGTAAATAGGTTGAGAACCATCTCCTAAATTGTGGCACCTGGATCTGAACACAACAATCCAGCTGAGGCCTCCTCAATGCTGAGTAAAATGGGAAAATTACCTCCTGTGTCTTACATACAACACTTCTGTTAATATACCCCAGAATGATATTAACCTCGCAACTGCATCACATTGTTGACTCAATTTGCAATTCACTATAACCTCCAGATCCTTTTCAGCAGTACTACCACTTAGCCAATTATTCCCCATTTTGTAGTCGTGCATTTGATTTTTTTGCTTCCTAACTGTTCTTGATTGAATTGCATCTTGCTGAATTCAAACTAATAGTCCAATTAGTCAAGGTCATTTTGAATTCTAATCCTACTCTGCAAAAAATATGCTTGCAGCCCCTCCCGGCTTGGTGTCATCCACAAATTTTATAAGGACAATCTCCATTCCATTATCCAAGTCTTTAATGAAAATACTGAACAGTACTGGACCAGGATTGACCCCTGTGGGACTCCACTAGATCCGACCTTCAAGTTTGACAGCGAACTATTGTTAAATACTGACTGAGTGTCGTCTTTCAACCAGTTATCAGAGGGGTAGCCGTGTTAGTCTGAATCTGTAAAAGCAGCAGAGAATCATGTGGCACCTTATAGACTAACAGACGTTTCTGATGAAGTGGGTATTCACCCACGAAAGCTCATGATCCAAAACATCTGTTAGTCTATAAGGTGCCACAGGATTCTCTGCTGCTTTTTCAATCAGTTGTGCACCCATCTTGTAGTAATTTCATCTAGATCCATTTCCCTAGTTTCCTTAGGAGAATGTCATGTAGGACTGCATCAAAAGTCATATTAAAATCAAGATATATCATGTCTACTGCTTACCCCCATCCATTAGGCCAGTTACCCTGTCAAAGAAGGAAATTAGGTTGGTTTGGCATGATTTGTTCTTGACAAAGCCATGCTGGCTATTCCTTATAACCCTGTTATCCTCTAGGTATCTACAAATTGATTGTTTAAGACATTGTTCTAGTATCTTTCCAGGTACCAAAGTTAGACTGACAGGTCTATAATTCCTGGGGTTCTCTTTGTTCCCCTTTTTAAAGACAGGTATTATGTTTGCCCTTCTTCAGCCCTCTGGGACCTCACCCATCCTCCAGGAGTTGTCAAAGATCATTGCTAACAGTTCCATGATTGCTTCAGCTAGTTTTTTAAATACCCTAGGATGAATTTCATCAGGACTTGCTGACTTGAATATATCTAACTTATCTACATATTCTTTAACCTGTTCTTTCCTAATTCATTCTCCCTTCTTGTTAATATTAATTATTTTGATAATTGGTCACCATTAAACTTTTTAGTGAAGATGGAAGAAAAATAGGCATTAAACATCTCAGCTTTCTTAATGTCATTAATTATTAGCTCTCCTTTGCCACTGAGAAGAGGATCTACACTTTTCTTCATCTTTCTCTTTATTTCTATAATGTATTTCAAGAACCTCTTCTTATTTCCTTTTATGTTCCTGGCTAGGTGTAACTCATTTTGTGTCTTAGCCTTTCTGATTCTGTCCTTATGCACTTCTGATACTCTTTTGTACTTCTCTTTAGCAATTTGTCCATGTTTCCACTTTTTGTAGCATTGCTGTATGATTTTCAGGTCATTAAAGAGCTCCCAATGGAGCCCTATTGGATTCTTTATATTCTTCCTATCTTCCTTTTGCATCAAGATAAATGCACAAGTGTGAATTAATACTGTCTCCCTGAGAAACCACCAGCTGTCCTGAACTCCTATTTCCTTTAAATCTTCTTCCCATCAAAACTTGCCTACCATTTCTCTGAGTTTCTTAATGTCTGTTTTTTTGAAGTCCATTGTCTTTATTCTGGTCCTTTCCTTAAAATCATTAAATCTGTTGTTTTATGATCATTTTCACTCAAATTGCCTCCTATTTTCAGATTTACTACCAATTTCTCCGTTTGTCAGAATCATGTCTAAAATGTATGTTTCCTGGGTTACTTCCTCCACTTTCTGAAACAAATAGTTGTCCCCAGTACATTCCAAGAACTTACTGGAAATTTTTTGTTTTGCTGTATAACTTTTCCAAAAGATGTCTGGGTAGTTAAAGTCCTGCATTTCTCCCAGATCTTATGTTTTGGGTATTTCTGTTATGTGTTTTGATCTGCCTGCTCTTCCTGATTTTGGGTTCTGTAGTAGACCCCATCATGATATCACCACTATTTTTTACCCCTTTTATCTTTACCCAGAGACTCTGACCTGGTCTGTCTCCCACCTCCTGCTGCACCTCAGAACAAGTATAAAGTCAGGCCTCGGTTTACATGGTATTTTTTGCATAGTTTCAGTTATGCACAGTCATTACATTGTGACCCTCTATTTTTCTACACAGTATGGATTCACTTTTACATGGTACAGCACGGTCGCCAAGATGTGCAGACCAGTGGTGTAGCCAGGATGGGACACTTGGGTGGGCCCCGACTTTAGGTGGGTGGGCAATGATGGGGGCAGGGGAGGGGAGGGGAGGGGAGGGGAAGCAGGAGTGATCAGGCTATCTCCAGCTGGCCTTGTGGGGGACAAAGGACACTCAGGACAGACCCCCCTACCGCCACATGCACACCCGCAGAGCGGGGTTGGGGCACAGGGGCTTGTCCCGCTCCGCCTGGCGCTCCAGCTGAGGAGTGAGGTCAGGGGCTCATCCCAATCTGCCCACCTGCCTGCCCGGCACTCCAGCTGGTGAGTGGGGACAGGGGCTTGCCCCACTCCACCCGCCTGCCTCTCCAGCTGGGGAGTGGGGTCAGGGTGCAAGAAGCAGAGTGAGCCCCAGTGCTCCGACCCTGTTCCGGAGCTCTGGGCGGGCAGAGCGGGGCAAGCCCCTGTATCCTGACCCCACTTCCTGGTAGGAATGCCAGGCAGGCGGAGCAGGGCAAGCCCTTGTGCCCTGACCTGCTCCCTGGGGCTGGGGCGCCCCATGCCAGATTGTCCATCACCCCCTGCAAGGTCGGCTGAAAGAGATGAGAGGAGGCAGCCCCAATTCCTTCTGCCCCATCCCTCCTGCCTCCATGCTCCCCGGCCTCCCCCAACACCCCAAATGAACCCTCTGAATTCTGACTTCAACCGCATCAACATTATCATGTCCAGTTCATCCTCAGCATTAGTAAAGGTTAGTATCAAGTTTAAATTTCATTAAATTTTTTAATAAAACTTGTATTGGATAAATTAGGGAGGTCATCTTGTGAGCCTGGAACCTAAACCCTTATTTCCCATAGACCCTGGGCATCTTTTTACGCAGTTTCTATTTGCACAGTGTTTTTTCAAGAATGTAACCACCATGCAAATCGAGACCCGACTGTATATATTCTTAATTAGGGCCAGCTTTAGGAAGTGCGGGGCCCAAATAGAACTTTCTCAGCAGGGCCCCAGCACAGAAGCCTAAAAAAAAAAAATCATATAAAAAAACCCCTTTCATTTCTTCCATGTATTATTTACTTTCCATAACTATATAAATAATACAAAATTATATATTATGTACATCGTGTAATGTATGCGGATGCATGTTAACCCTACCTAAAGTTCTTGATGCCCCCCCGACAGGGGTCTCTGCCCCCTCCACCGCCATTCCCTGTACCCTGACTGCTCGCTGACGCCCCATCCAAACCCTCGTCTCATTCGTGGTGCCCCCCTGGGACCCCGGCCCCATCTAACCACCCCTTCTCTCTGTCCCCAATTGCCCCTGGGACCCCTTCCCCTGACTGCCCCCCACTGCCCCATCCAACCCCTGCTCCTTCCTGACTGCCCCCCGGGGACCCTTGCCCCCATTCGATCTCCCTGTTCCCTGCCCTCTGATCGCTCTGACCCCTATCCATCCACACACAACCGCCCTAACTCCCCTGCCTTCTTCCAACACCCCATCCCTGCTCCCTATCCCCTTACCGCACTGCCTGCAGCTGCTCGGCCAGGACCGGTGCCACGGGACCTGAGCCAGGCTGGGCTGGAGCCGGGACTGGGGCCCGAGCCAGCGCCGCTCGGCCGGGGCCAGGACCAAGCTGGGGCTGGGGGCATTCGGCCAGGGCCAGGGGGCCAGGCCGGAGGGAGCCGCTCAGCCGGGGCCAGACTGGGCTGCGCCACACCTCCCTGGAACCCTCCTTGTGCCCTCCCTCCCCATCTTACCTGCCCCTGCTTGCTTCCAGGCTTCCCGTGAATATCTGATTCGTGGGAAGCAGAGGAGGGGGAGGAAAAGGGGGTGGAGCGTTCAGGGGAGGAGAGGGAAATGAGCTGGGGCTGGGAACAGGGTGGAAAGCTGCGGAGCCCTCTTAGGCGCGGGACCCAATTCAGAGGAATTGGTTGAATCGGCCTAAAGCCAGCCCTGTTCTTAATGTATAACAGCTCCTCCTCCATTTTTCCTAGCCTGTCCTTCCTGAAAAAGTTATAACCCTCTATACCAATATTCCAGTCATGAGATTTATCCCACCAAGTCTCTGTGATGCCAATTAAATCATAATTTAGCGTATGTACTAATACTTCCAGTTCTTCCTGTTAGTCCCTATATTCCTTGCATTTATGTATAGAAAACCAAAATGTTGAGCAGATTTCCCCCACTGATTTCCTTCTTGTTGCTCCTATGACTCTGTTGTACTTTTTTATAACCCATCCCAATGTCTAGCCCATCCCTCACCCTTTTTTTTTTACTTACTTGGGGGCTTTTGTCACCTTCCCCCTTTGAACCTAGTTTAAAGCCCTTCTCACTAGGTTGGCGAGTTAGTGTACGAAGATGCTGACTGAGAGGGGGAAGAGCTAGAAGCCATCTCTGCCCAGCATATCTTCTGAACTCTAGGATGTACCTGTCCCTGCCTGTGTCCTTACTCTCAACCAGGAGGATGGACGAGAACACAAACTGTGCCCCAACCCCTTCACCCTTGGTCCCAGATCACTATAGCCACTGCAAATCTTCTTGGGGTCATATGTGGCAGAATCATTACTGCTCATGTGGCTGAGGTAGCGGTCAGAGTGATGGATAAGTCTCAGCAACCTTTCTGTAATATCTCAGACATAATTTTGCAATTGCTCCTAATAGTTGCACATGGATATCAAATATTAGCAGTGACAGCACTGAACTATACAGGCCCCATATGTGTTAAAAAGAAATTAGACTAGCTGGTTTACTGTCATTCCATAACTTTCTGTCAGGACATATAGGAAAAGAAGCAGTATCTTGTGATCAATTGTGTCAAAGCAGCTGAAAAAAAATCAAAATCAATACTTCACCTCTGTCCATCCCAACTAAGGGGTTTCCCAATCAATGATATTTCTGTACCATGACTTGGCCTGATACCAGACACAGAAGGATGCTAATGGAGGGCAGAGGCTGCTAGATTTGGTTTGCTACCTCTTCTTGATAATCTTGCCCAGGAGTGATATACATGAGACTAGACAGTAGTAAACTGAGGGCTGGCACTGAGAGATTTATTTTTAAGAACATCTAGACTAATATGTCTTTCGGGGAGGTTGGAAGAATATCAGTCTCCCTGACAGAATGCAGCAATGGGCTGAGGCATTCCTTGACAGTTTTGATCAGTCAGGTGTGCCATAAGTCTCAGCTTGCACTGATGTCTTTCACTACTTCTAATACTGCAACTCCATTTGCTAGACTGGGATTTTTTTAAATTGCTTCTAGTCTTTATGATTGTGGAGAAGATTTTCCAAAATGTAAATTAATGTAGTGATTTCTTCCTGAGTCTGAATACAGATAGTTCTAGTGCCTCTGCTGTTGATCAGAGCTTTCCCAAGCAGCAGTAGAATCAAGGTATTTTTATACTGCTGCTGCTGGGAAATTCTAAAAGCAGTAGTGGAGAAGCAATTATATTGCAGCCAACATTTTAACAAGAGGTTCTCAAAATTGCTCCCCTTTACTTAGTGAAACTCATGATCCGATAGATGCCTGTGCTCAGAGACAGGAGGAGAGAATGATAGGGGAACCTCTTATTTACTTTTTCCATTTTATGATCTCCAAGAGTAAGTCTTCATCAGTTAGTATGATACAGAAATGCATAAAAAGCAGGGCTGAGATTCATTATACACAAGGGACTCCAACCCTCCCGCCACTGGGTGGTGGAATTTTTGCAAGGAGTTGCCATATGTTTCTCCCAGCACACAGCTGCAACAGAGGTAAGTGCCGGAGCAATTCCCAGGGGAACAGCACCCACAGAATAGACCCAAAGTGAGGGAGAGTAGACCATGCTGTTATCAGTAAAATGGCAGTCTTTCTAGCCATTCCCTGGCAGCAGTATTTGAGTACCTCACAAATGACAGCATAGCCTAAAAAGGCAAGTTGTCCAAAACAATGGAAAAAAAATGTACCTAGAAACAAGTAGAAATGAAGAAACAACTGATGACATTATAAATCATAGAGGAGCGATGTGAGTACCAGCACTACAGAAAGAGGAAAGGATTTTAGAGGATGGAGAGGAGAGGTTAACCCTGCAGTTTTTCCATTTCTAGTTTGATTGACAAAGTCACTCAAGATGAGCTCAGAGTCTTTTGTAAAACCTGTATTAACACTGCACTGTTCACTTTGTAAAAAGTGTGCGTATGCTGCTTAATGGTTAGCTGCATAAGCCAGATCAGCCCAGTGGTGCACTTCTTCAGAAAACCTTCAAAATCATTACAATAGGCTGCCAGGTCTACTACAGTAAAGGTTTATGGGTTTATCAGCTGGAACATTATGTAGCATATCCTTTTCCATTGCCCACTCTTAGAGGTATCAGAGGGGTAGCCGTGTTAGTCTGGACCTGTAAAAGCAGCAAAGAGTCCTGTGGCACCTTATAGACTAACAGACGTTTTGGAGCATGAGCTTTCGTGGGTGAATACCCACTTTGTCAGATGCGAAGCACTAACAACTACTGTAAAAGAATTAAACTGACAGCACCTCCTGAATTTTAAGGCTATTTCACTGCGTCAGAGGAATGGATGATGGAAAATACTACTACCACTGCCAGAAGAAGGAACTAGATACTGCTTGAGACACAAGTAGCAGGAACCAGACTGTAGAAAGGAGCCTGTCCCACCTGCATGCACGTCCCCTTGTGTGTAGAGCAGTCCATATTGATGAATACATCCTCTCAGCAGATGCTCATTATATAGCCCTTCAGAGCCACATACATGGAAACCTTGATGAATGCGATCCTTCACAGTGAAGATACAGAGTATTAGCGTATTTTACACTGTCAAGGTCCCAAATAAGGTTTCTGACACTGACTTTAGAAAATTCGCCTTTTCTTGAGTGGCTTAAACCCTTAAGGCTTTCTAACAACTATGCAGCTTTACGGATTCTTCTCCTGAGAAAAGGAGTTTGAAGTTTGAGAAAAGATTTACTGTGGAATGCCCTATCCAATGAAATCTGGACATGCTTGCAGAAGTGATGAACTCAGTTTCAGGAGATTGCAATATCTATTTCCTTGATGCTTCAGCAGTCCTGCTGGATGATTACAGACTGGAATTCATCCGTTAGCTTTGAAATGTTAGCGAGAGACAGATCATGCAATCTTTGGTACTAAGGAATAGGAATAAGAGGTTAGAGGCAAAGGTTATTCTGAAACAGCAGATAGTGGGGGTGAAAATGGTAGACATTTACTCAAAAATAAATATATAAAAAGAACTGATATGGTGTAGGTGTTTATGAACATCAGTCTGCTACAGAGGATAATGTTAGGAACTAATAATTCATTGAGAGAGGAGGAAATGTGAGGTCCCTTTTTCTTAAAAATCCTCATCAGAGATTTTACTTGATTTAATTTCACCACTTTATTTTAGATCAAATTTGTTATGTCCAGGCCCTGCCTGGCAAGGCCTTCATTTCCTGACCTACGTCTGGGGTTCAAAGTTGGAGCTAAAAGGATAGTGTCCCAGCAACTACACTTCTCTTTAATTCTCCATTCCCTACAGATCCAGCAAAAGAAAGCTGAGGCAGTGCCCCCAGCTAAAGCAGGCCCGAGTAGAGAAATGTGTAAAAGGAGCACCTGAGGTCACAAGTCAAGAACAGGAAGTAATGCAAAACACCCTTGAGGTTGAGTGGATGAAGAGCAAGAAATAATTATACAGGAAAATACAGTCTTCCGTTAGGGCTTGGGGCAGGCTCCTTTCTACAGTCTGATTCCTGCTACTTGTGTCTCAAGCAGTATCTAGCTCCTTCTTCTGGCAGTGGTAGCAGTATTTTCCATCATCCATTCCTCTGACGCAGTGAAATAGCCTTAAAATTCAGGAGGTGCTGTCAGTTTAATTCGTTTACAGTAGTTGTTAGTGCTTATTTAGGCAAAGTATACTCAGTGGGAAAAGTATCAGAGGGGTAGCCGTGTTAGTCTGGATCTGTAAAAGCAGCAAAGAATCCTGTGGCACCTTAAAGGGCTGGTCTACACTACGGGGTAAAATCGATTTTAGATACGCAATTTCAGCTACGTGAATAACGTAGCTGAAGTTGAATATCTAAAATCGATTTACTCACCCGTCCTCACCACGCGGGATCGATGTCCGCGGCTCGCCATGTCGATTCTGGAACTCCGTTGGGTTTGGTGGAGTTCCGGAATCGATATAAGCACGCTCAGGGATCGATATATCCCGTCTAGATCAGATGCGATATATCGATCCCCGAGCAATCGATTTTAACGCGCCGATACCCATGAAAGCTCATGCTCCAAAACATCTGTTAGTCTATAAGGTGCCACAGGATTTCTTAGTGGGAAAAATAACTTTTTTCCTTTATTTCTGCTACACTCCATCAAGTCCTATTCAACTCCTAAAACATACCGCATTGTCTGAGGAGGAACTGTGCTTTGCATGGCTAAACACAGAAATTTTTTTGTGTTTAATAAGGGCTTAGATAAATAGTCTTAAATCCCACTGGGTCTCATTAAAGCAACATCATAAAATATTTACACTTGCATATGAATTCAGGGGAAAAAATGTCTACCTAGCAGTTTGAACTCATGCTGTCTAAGGGAAGTGATTTTTGAAATTCATGTGTCTAACTATTTGAAATGGATTTATAGTAGCCAATTATGATAAATCATTGCAGAAACTAATCCATTTTAAATACACAAAATACAAAACCAAAGTTATACTAAAGCTGATTATCTGTTGCTTATGCAAATTGTAAGCACGTAGTTAACAGCTTTGCGGCAGGTTAATGCTAACGGTTTTACTGTCCAATGGATTTGTATGCAGGTTCCTCCCACCCTGTAACATTCTACATCTATTTAGTTTGGTTCTTATATGTACCTCAACCCCTCTATAGTACCTGAGCTTCCTGCTGGAGCCCTGAAGATCCCTTTACTTCTGCCTGTGGGCTCCCTGCCCCACTAATATCCTATGTCATCTTTACCCTTCTCCTAGCAGAAGACTTGAACAAACTCCTCACGGATTGGGATCAATCCCACATTTCCCACATTGTAGGCAACGAACTACTTTATGCCGTAAAAACAAAACACACACACACACATATATATACATAAAGTATATTTTAGTAAACACACTAAACTAATATCACACTGTTATTCACACAGTTGTGATAGAGCTCCCTCTAGACTGACACTCACCAGGATCTTCCATTTGTAGCCCACCTCACTGGGCCCTTTATGCTTTAAGCCTTCTGAGTCTGAACAGATCCCAGGCACTGTCCCCGAATGGGGTCTCTAAACATATTCTCAGAGGGCAGATCCTCTGTTCTCCACCTTCTCCTGCGAGTTGCACCCCACACAACCCAGTTGCCTTGCCCCTGGGACCACTGCTGTTCCCTCAGGCTCTCCTATAGCTTAAACATACCCTCTCCCAGACCTCCAGGCATGTGAGTTTTCTGGGTTTACCATTTACCTCATCAGGGGCACATTATAGTGAAGTAACACAGACACACCAACAGACCTGCTACAGGATTCTAAAACAAATGACTCTTTATTTAGAGAGCATGAGAAATGCACAGATGTAGACAAAAATATACCTGTATGCATTTCCCTGCCTCGGGTATCTCACCACTCTGGAGAATTCTTTGGGTTTGGGCACAGTCCTCTGAGGAGTCCAGGTTCCCCTTTCTGCACATGGCTTCTCCTCTGAATTAAGGAGTCTCTCTCTCTCTCTCCCCCCCTAGGTCAGCTAGCTTCCATCTTCCTCGACTGATTACAGAATTAAACAACACCCCACTGCTACAAAAGCATGCCTCTTTCCTGACCAACTTTCCTGTGTGTCTGAGAGTCCCTTGCATTTATATGTCCCACCAACTATACCTGGTTTCTTTGTTCTGCTGCTGGGGGATTTTCCACTCGGCACTTCTCCCTCCCTACAAAGAAGATGGAGGAACTAGACTCCTAGCTTCAGCCAATTCATTGCCTCAAGATGTTTCCACCTGAAGAGGCAACCATTAAGGTTTAACATCCCACCTCTAACTCTGGTCTGCAAACCTGAAAGTAAGTGGTGGAATCCACATACATTGAGGCATTCCATAATGCAGCAATTTCCTAACATCAACCAGAATTCATTAGATATACACAAATCCCCCCAAATTATTCCACACACTATTTTAATAAGTGTACTTCAGAGAGAGAGTCTATACAGGTCATTTGGCCATCTTTACAATTAACACCCAAAGATATTGCTCAAAGCATAAAAGAATAAATAGTTCTTGTGAAGCTTGCTGAAATCAGAAATGCAAAATGCATGCACTTGTTGATTTTTTTAAATCTTCATATCCATATCTCAAGGTTTTGATTACACACACACACACACACACACACACCAAAAGTACTAAAAAGACACAGAAGTGTCTTCTTTACTTTTGTAAAATGAAGCTACACCTCTACATCGATATAACACTGTCCTCGGGAGCCAAAAAATCTTAATGCGTGGATTGAACTTGCTTTGATCCACTGGAGTGCGCAGCCTCGCCCCCTCGGAGCACTGCTTTACCGTGTTATATCTGAATTTGTGTTATATCGGGTCGCGTTATATCGAGGTAGAGGTTTATTCTTAAATTATAAACAAGTATCTATGACGTTCCCCTCTGGTGTTATCTGGACCAGTGATCTGCGAGGTCCAATCCTTGACTCTGGGAGCCAGCCTTACACTGCTCTGCTGTGAGAACCCCCACTCCTGGGCTGTTCATGCACAGCCTCTGGCATGTAAGCTGCTCCTTGGATTGTGCAACCGAATGACACTAGCCAATACTTCCAGTCCCAGACACTAGGACCCTCCATCTTGCACTGTCCAGTTAAGCCCACTGGACTCTGCAAGCTTATATGAGTTCATCAATTTAACAAAGAAATTGAAATGTATCAGGCTTGTCAAACCAAACGCACTGCTTCAGGTAGAATAAACAAACAAATGTATTAAACTATAAAGATGGATTTTAAGTGATTATAAGATTATATGCATCAAAAGTCAGATTTGGTCAAATGAAAATAAAAGCAAAACGCATTCTAAGCTGATCTTAATCACTTTCAGTGCCCTTACAAACTTAGATGCTTCTCACCACAGGCTGGCTGGTTTCCCTTCAGCCAGGCTCTCCCCTTTGATCAGTGCTTCAGTCGCTTGTTGTGTGTTTTTAGATGTAGGTGGGAGAGAGAGAGAGAGAGAGCACAAGCATGGTAAATCTCTTTCCCTTTTATCATGTCCTTTCTTCCTTCTTGGCTTTGCACCCATCTCTTTCAGAGTTAGGTGAGCATTACTTCATTGTAGTCCCAAACTGACCAAAGGAACGGGGGGTGACTCACTCGAGAGTCTAACAGATTCTTCTGTTGCTGCCTAGGCCAGCGTCTTTTGTTTCTGTGAGGCTGGGCTGGGTTTGTCCCATACCAGCCCTAATGAGGTGTGAACTACCTCTCTGCTCTTGGAGAGTTTTTGCCAGGGCTTATTTTAAGACATGAGGACACACTTTCAGCCTCATAACTACATACATGAAATTATAAAGTATACCATGCATCTGACGAAGTGGGTATTCACCCATAAAAGCTCATGCTCCAAAACGTCTGTTAGTCTACAAGGTGCCACAGGACTCTTTGCTGCCTATACCATTACTATAACAATTACTATAACATCACCATAACTACCATGCTCAGTGCATCATGAGCCTTCCAAAGACACCCAGCATTACAAACTTTGCATTGGATACCACACAATCATTTTATAAAGATGAACATGGGGGTGTAGGGTGTTCCCCCGAGGTACAGTGCGTCACAGTATCTTAAAATGGAAATTTCAGTTTTCTTTTAAATACTGGTATAACTTCAATAAGACAAAATAAATTTCTATTTAAAACAAGCAAAATGAAACAAAACACAAGGTGCAGACTCAGAACACATGCCTGCATATTAATTTCTGACCAGCCTACTACGCTATGCAGGAGCCTTAATTCATACTCTCTCAGATGAAAGGCTAGGAATTGGAACTCATGAGTTCTGGGCTCTCAACCAAAGCTGAATTCTGTAGCTTCCTGAAACCTGCTCCCCCAGCTTCATTCCCTGCAGCCCAAGTTTTCCCTGAACACCTCTCATCAATCTGCTTTCTTAAGGAAATTTGATTAGATTAGAGTCCAGTGGTCCACCACTATATAGGATTCTCCACTCCTCTCTCTTTTGGCTATTGTATTGAAACTACTTGACTGAAATAACCTCTCAAATAGCAGCTCCACATCAACTTTATAGCCTGGGAGGATTGATTCCTTCCTTCCTCCAGGATTCTCCCCCAAACTCACACATCCACAAAGACAGCCAATACTGTGCCAAGTGTTTAAGGTGGGTACTGGGTCCCTGGATTTTGGCCTAAGTTATAAATGAAACTTGAATAAGTCACTTGTTCACAAACAGAATAGGCCCCTTTGAATAGAAAATGCCAGGAAAATCCCAAGCCCTGATTTTCTTCTCTAAGACATTCTTCAAATGTTGAGTTCCAAGGCCTACTGTGCATCCTGGATTAACGCAGCTTTCCAAATAAACAAACATCATCTTACAACAGCAGCATTCCTGCACAAAACATAGTGAATAAATGGAATCATTCCCTAAACAACTTTAGAAATTAGCTGTGATCAGACTGAAGTTGTACAGCATCTGCCATTCTCCCAATTCCCCCTTTTGCCTTATTGATACAGAAGTTAAATGCAAACTAAAATTAGTGACCCAAGTCATTTTGCCAATACAAGCAGCATTAGTTTATGCAGCCTCTGGGAGTGGAATACAATAGAAATAATAAATATTGATTAATTTAGAAGTAGGCAGTATTTTGGGGTTCTGTAAATCAAGAGTTGACCCTTGAATAGTTCAGTCAGCAGTCTGCTGAACAGATTCATATAACGTAATATAATTAAAGGCAAGTTTTAGTTTATACTCTACATTCATTAAATGACTCAGCTATAAAACTCTGTTACCCAGATATTGTTGTTTGGAAGATATTATTGGAGTTATGTATTTACAGTTGCCATATGTGAAACAGAGTCCATATATCTAGCTGCAAACACCCACAAACTGTAAGCTTATGAGTATACTACAAGCTACTATCGTTTGGCTCACAATGATATAAATTACACAATTATAAAATTACCCTCAGTGTAATAACATCATTGTCACATTTAAACCACTTGGCTCTCAAAAAGCAGTGTTGTTAATAATGTGAAATAAATATCTATATACAGATGTGACATTGCTGATCTTCCAGCAATCTGGCCAACAAAAATTCCTCCAAAATAGTCACTACGGAAACTGACTAACATAGCCAGTATCAATTTAGGGTTTAGGATCCAAAGTCCATTTTTCACTCTGAGTCTTTAGTATGATAGTAGAATTAACTACTGATGTTGCAGCTGCTTTAGACAATAGATTTTAAATTAACTTCCTAGCAGTGACCAATGGTTATCTAGTTTTTTCTTCGCTATATTTTCCATCCTACTTTACAGTTCTTCTATCCGAAATTCTGATGTTAATGAAACAAAAGACATAATAGTATTAAACTTAGTGACATGAGAGGTGATCAAACTGTGCTTATTTAAATTAAGATGTTTCATTTAGAATATAATAATCTCTAAACTATATGTATCTTGAAATCTTGATAGCATGTTTTTTCTAGTCAGATTAGCATATAATAAATGATTCAGCAAGGTAGCAGTCACGTTATTTTTAGAATAATAATTAAAATGTATATAGCCTTTTATATGTTCAAAGTCCAGTCCAAACAGTAGTCACAGTATCTAGTGAGAGGAGTAACATCACCTATTATACAGATTTGGATATAGGCATACAAAAGGTAAAATTTTCAAGAACACCTAAGTGACTTAGGAGTCTAAGTCCTATTTTCAAAATAACCTAGGAACTTAGGAATCTAAGTCTCATTGACTTTCAGTGATTCTAAATGCTTAAGTCACTTTTGAAAACAGGACTTAGCTGCCTTTGCAAATCTCACCCTAACTGACTGTCCTAATGCCACCAGGGGCGGCTCTAGACATTTCGCCGCCCCAAGCACGGCGACGTGCCGTGGGGTGCGCTCTGCCGGTCGCCGGTCCCGCAGCTCCAGTGGACCTCCTGCAGGTGCGCCTGTGGAGGGTCCGCTGGTCCCGCGGACCCTCTGCAGGCATGCTGCCGCAGGTGGCCTGCCTGCCTCCCTCCTGGCAAATGGCAGAGCGCCCCCGGCAGCATGCTGCCCCAAGCACGCGCTTGGCATGCTGGGGCCTGGAGCCGCCCCTGAATGCCACACAGTAAAACAGTACGAAAGCTGGCATTACAATATGAGTTCCTAGCTCCTAGCCCAGTAATCACCAGATCACACTCCTTCTCTAAGGGCTGGTCTACACTAATGCTTAAGTCAACCTAAGTTACGCTGTTAAGTAAGTAAGTTAGGTAATTGAAATCTACGTAACTTAGGTTGAGTTGCAGCAGTGTCTACACCGCGCTGTTGACAGGAGATGCTCTCTTGCTGACTTACTTTCCATCTCTTGGGTAGGTGAAGTACAGATGTTGACGGGAAAGCACTCAGACTTCAATTTAGCTTGTCTTCACCAGACCTGCTAAATCGACACCACTGCATCGATCACAGAAGTGCCAATTTATCCGGAAGTATAGACAAGCCCAGACCTGACACAGTGGACATAGAAATGTTACTGTCTACAAGTGGTCCTCAAGGTTTTATCCCAACAGTCTTCTTCCCTTTAATTTGTGATACTAACATTACTGAACCTAGTTAAACTTTGACAGAAAGAAATCAAACAAAAAAATAATAATACCTAGCTTTTCTACAGCACTTTTCATCTGAAGATCTCAAAGCGCTTTACAAGGAGGTCAGTAAAAAGATAGTTATCCTGATTTCAGGGGTGGAAATATATACTGTAACTAATGTCTGGTTCCAAAAAGAAAAAAGAATGAAGATCCTTGCTCAATAAGTTAGTCAACTGTCAGTCTACCTCATTTTCTGCAAGCAGAGCTCTGAAGGAATGCAGATGGACATTCTACTCCTGGTGCTCAAAAGGAAAAGTTCATGCAATATTACAGAATTTAAACAACAGGACTCAGACTGAATTAGAACTCACTTTAGAACCTTCAAAGAGATGAGTTACTGTACAATGATTTCTGAAAGCTAGTAGAGTAAATAAGAAAACTGCTTCAGAGATAACTATACCTCGGTTGATGAAGACTAATTGGAAGTGAAGTGAGAAAACTGAGCAAATTTCTGGTTTCTCATTATCAAGATATCTAGATAGAGGTGGCCTTCTCAGAATAAATAAAAGAAATAAATCAACATACTGAAACCCAGCAGTTATAATACAAATTTTAAATTACAGCACTTGCATCTTGATATAATCATAACATTGTAGTGATAGTAATGGAATTCAGGAGTTCCTGGCTTTCAGCCACAAACTCCGTCTTCTAGCTCACTCTGCTCCTCTGAAGCTAATAAAACCACATGCATTAGTACGATTTCTGGAAGTCACAATTAGAATCTTAAGAGAGAAACAGAGAATAATGCTAGAAGAACACAATAAAAAGGCGGATACAGAATGAGTGCCAGATCTGTAAACAATTCAAAGATATTTTAAATATATGCAGGAAATAGAAAATAAAATTATCAACAACTTTTTGACCATGAAACTTTTTCCAGCACAAACCTGTAAAGGGAAAGTTGTAATTTTCTCTAACTGTACCCTTCCATTCAAAAACCATTGTCTAAGACCAGCTCATGGTCAAACTGCCATTGCTAACTTCATTTTTTCAATTTTCTTCATTTATTTTTGATAGCCCTTTAACTTCAACAGTGTTTAACATTATTACTCTCAGCAGTCTGGCAGTTTGTATAAGATGTTATTTGCCAACAACCTATTACTCCACAGGAAAACTCTTCCATTTTCACAGCAGATATTTAGGAGAAAGAGCCTTGCTGAGAGGAAGGTGAAGAACATCCACATAATAACATTTCCTTCATCAATAAATACCTGAATAAGAAAGGATCAGAGTGAAGGTACAAAACATGCTTCTCCAACAAGACTCAATAGCATTTTCTAATACTCTTTTCGTAGGTGGTAGGAAGAAATGATGGCACATCTTTCCTGTGTAAGTAATTTCAACAGATTTATTATCTGTGTAACAGTAGCTCGAATAGGCTCACAATCTGAACAGATAAGACAGAAAGGAAGTCTCTATACTCATTTTACAGATGGAGGACTGAGACATAACGATTAAGTGGTTTGGCCAGAGACATGCACTGCATCCCAGGCCAGTACCTTAACAAGATCTTCCTTCTCTCGTACTCATCTTCCTCTGCTTCTTTTTCTTAAGACAAAGGAGGCTTTTTGTGAATCCTTTCACACAATGAATTAGTTAACAAATGTTTTTCCTTCCTCCCTATCAACCATTAGAGATAGAATATATTATTATTCTGGTCAACTTTCATTAGCAAAGTACAGGCAATGAAAATTAAAATTAATTTAATTTTTGACAACTGTTCTGTTAACTTACAGGGATTTATTCTCCCATTGATACTCAAGAGATTTCCGTGCCTAACTGCTACTAATGATGGAAGAATATTCCCTGAAAAATGTAACATGGGAGGATTTAGATACTTGACAGTATTGTCTGCAAAAAAAATGCACCATTAGATGAATGTGTTGAAAAAGACACAATAAAAGTATTACAATACCCACTGGTATTTGGGCATCTAACTGTGTCTTTGGAACAAGTACTGTTCCAGAGGACCGGTAAATTCTTGGACTGGATTAGCAAATTAATTATTTGAAACCCTAAATTCAAATCCAGAGTATTAAACAATAATACAAATTTGACAAAGCTCCTCAGGGCAGGAATTATATCTTCTGATGTGTTTGTACAGTACCATGTAGCGGGACGGAACCCGCTCTGGCTCAGAAAGAGTTAAAAGCCAGCCCTTGGAGAGGGCTGGGGCTGAAAACAGCTGAGGGAGGTTAATTGAGTAGGCAGCCACAGGTTTGGTCACACCCAATTAGTGTCCAGCTGGCCCTGATAAAAGGGCTGGGAACTAGGCAGGGAGAGTCTCACTCCACTGGTGGAGTGGGAAGGACCTGGCTACTAGCTAAAGGAGGGAATCCCAAACTGAGCAGTGCTGGGCAAGGACAGGCAGAGCTGGGGCCCTCTGGCCAGGCGAGTTCCCCAGGCTGAGGCCAGGCTAAAAGGCCCTGTGGGGTACTGAGGCTGCAGCAGTGCAGCCAGGCCAGGAAGAGACAGCAGGTCTAAACCCCCTTGCCAATTATGAGTGGCCATTTCAGACTAGTTTGCCCCTGAGAAAAGGGGCTAGATTAAGACTGGCAGTCAGTCACTGAGACAAGGTGGGCTTTGGGGATCCCTAGAGAGGGGAGGACCTCTGATTGTGGGGTATTGCCAGGGGGCAGTGCCCAGGTGAAGGGACGGCGCTAGCTTGGAGGGATGTGGGGCCTAAACTAAAGTGTGGTGGAGAAAAGAGAGAAGCAGGCAGCAGCAAGGGAGACACTGGCCACCAGGAGGTGCACCGAAGCTGGAAGAGCTAATTCCCAGACTAACCAGCAGGAGGCGCTGCAGCGGTGAGTGCTCTGCCTTGCTACATACCAATAAAAGGAGACCTCATCCCTGACTATCAGCACTACAAATAATTATAAGGAAAATATTATGTTTTCTGTTGCCATGATGTTTTTCCTCTCTCTTTAATTGTCTGCCTAGGGTACATTGAAAATTCAATTCCATCCCTGAGGGCTTACGTGCTGTAATCACACCTCTCACCTCCAGTGGGCCTCGTAGCATCCAGGTTTGGCGTTGCCAGGGTTCTCTCAGTCTAGCATCTCCCTTAATTGGTTCTGGTGCTACAACAGTCTGCTGTCTGTGGCCTAGCTCTCCAATCATGCCACTACTCAGTCCATTCCCGTTCCTGCAGTTACCCAAAAAGTCCAAAAAAAATAGTAAACAAGATCAAATGGCCTTCAATCCCAGCCTCTATCAGGTCTTTGCTTCTTTTATTCTTGACATCCACGATTCCCCTATTGGTCTGGGGAAGAGCTAGGGGAATCCAGAGTTCTTAGGCTGGAACCGAGAACAGGGGCAGGCCTGTTTAGGTGGCTAATGACCATTTCTTCAGCACCACTGTTTTTCCTGGGCTGCTCCTACTTTTACCTTGCTCATTAGCAACATCACAAGATCTGGAGATTCTGTGGCCTTCACTTTGACTTTGTGGTTCATCGTGGCCAGGTACGGAAGTGTTTCCTAAAAGCTAGCCTCAGGTTCTTCTCTGCAGCAGCAGGATTGTAATTGCTACCAGTTTTCTCTGTCCCTTGCCTTAAGATAGTCAGTCTCTCTCTCCTCTCAACAGGAGTTCCCTCTTATCCCTCTTTCTGGGACTGGGGCTGTGTCTTGAGCATCTTTGCCTTAAGCCTGATCTACACTTAAAAATTAGGTCCATCTAGCCACTTCGCTCAAGGTTGTAAAAAATCTTGCACCCTGAGCACCATACCTAGGTCAACTTACATCCCACTGTAGATGTGGATAGGTCAACGGTAACATTCTTCTGTCATCCTGGCTATTGCCTCTTGGAGTGACATTAATTGCAGCAATGGAAAACCCCTTTCCATTGATGTACAAAGTGTCTATGCTATTGTGCTACAGCCGCAGCAATATAGCTATGCCACTTTAACATGTGTAGTGTAAACCTGGCCTTACAATAATCTGTCTTTCCATCCTTCAAGCAGGAGTTTCTCCTCAGTCCTCTTTCTGGAGCTGGAGTCTGTCTCTCAGCCCAGCTGCCTTAGGTTAATCAGCTGCAAGACTTTTGCCCCTCCCTTCAGCTAAACACCCTTCCCATCTAGCCTTCCAATCTCAAAGGTTCATCAGGCCAGCCTTCTCCTGTCAGTGTCTACCCTGCTATGAGGGAGGAACAGCTTTACGCTATTCCACTTTCTACCAATTCCTTCCCAATTCATAGGGTGAGAGGGGAGGCTTGCCCCACTCTCTGTGCAAGCTCCTGACACTGGGCCCTGAAACATACAGGAACAGGATTCCCTCTCCAAGCGCTATTCAGTCCTAAAGCTGCTTCCTCACTATCTTTATCTCCCTTAGGTCTCTCTACATCTTCCTATAGGATCTTTCAAACCCCCCAACAGCCATGACAGGTAGTGGGATGGGCTGACAACCAGGCACTGTGGATGGCAGACTACCCCATCACACTTGTATAAATGTTTTTGCTTAGACAGGGTTTCTGTATAGGGTAACTGGAAAGCATGTAGTGAATGGAATGGATAAGCATACATCTATAAAGTCACTCAAACTAGTGGGAAGAGGAGGGGTGCTTTGTTTTTTATTTTGTTACTTTTCTTGCAAAGTATCCTGTACAGATTTCAAAGGGATTATAATTGGGCTCCATGATTGCCTCATACAAAACAGCCCAAGAACTAAAATGGTGATTACCTTTTAAGACCAGAAACATTTCTAGGCTCTCTATTTTAGTTAGAACTAAAATCCTCAGATGAAGGCACTACATCGGCAAGTGAGCTTTTTTTCTCACTTCTTTATTTTATACATAAAGTAGGCAGCCCACCAGCAAATCTGACTCACTCAACAATCCCCCTCCATTATGTATTCCATATTATTTATCTTCAGACTATGGCCTCAATGGCTACTTTAATCAGATCAGCAGAAACCAAAAACAATGCTGAGCAAATAAAAATATACTGCTGTTTAACTCATACGTCCCAATGCTGTTCATCTCTTATTTACTAAGTTTTCTCATGGTACACTCTTTCAAGTCAACGTTTTAAGAAATAAACCATAAATGACCCACTAATGTCTAAATTAGATGAGTTTGTGCACTGTGCTTAAACACAAGCTGTAGATTTTATTCCCAATTTTTCTCAACTTTAAGCAACATGAGTAGAAAAGTAAGAGAACACTGTCTTTTTTCCCCCCTTTCATTTTATTTTCCAAGAAGATTTGTGCCAAACTCTTTTTAAAAGCAAAAAAACAAAACAAATATTATGCAAAGGAGTTTGAGTTCAATGTGTTCAGGGGACATTTTCTTCATCTTATCTGAAAATCCTTGAAGAAAACAGTTGGGGATGACAGATTCCCGGGTACATAGCAGTCCACGAATGCAGAGAATAAGTCCTACAGCCGATTACCAGGACACAGTTACCTGCTTTTACAGTGCTATATAAGTGCAAATTATTATTAACCTGCCAGTAAAATACTAGTCAACTTAGAACAAAACCACAGGTCTCCAGACACCCTTGAATGACTGGGAGTACTAATATTATAACAAGTACTTCTTATGTAGTGCTTGTCATCAGACGATGTCAAAGCACTAGCTAAGTCACTGCAGTTTGTTTCTCATGTTTATATATAGCCAATTTTCATGCCTGTCCTGGAAGCTCCAAGTAGGTAGATACAGCAAAAAATGACTGGATAGGGCAGGGGTAGGCAACCTATGGCATGGGTGCCAAAGGAGGCATGTGAGCTGATTTTCAGTGTCATTCACACTGCCCAGGTCCTGGCCACCAGTCCGGGGCTCTGCATTTTAATTTAATTTTAAATGAAGCTTCTTAAACATTCTGACACCTTATTTACTTTACATAGAACAATAGTTTAGTTATATATTATAGACTTATAGAAAGAGACCTTCTAAAAAGGTTTAAAATGTTTTATTGGCACGCGAAACCTTAAATTAAAGTGAATAAATGAAGACTCGGCACACCACTTCTGAAAGGTTGCTGACTCCTGGGATAGGGAATGTGTCAAAGTGCCCCTAAAAGGCTCAGATAGCACCACATTCTAACAGCTGAGCCGGAGGTAGTACTAAGCAACACGGTCCAAGCTTCAGGACTAGAGTCAATTCACAACGGGTGTGTAATTCACTGCTCTGGAGAACACTCTGGGACACCACATACATGAAAAGGGCTACAGCATATAAGAACAATCCTGGTCTACATCATGCAACAGGCCTTCTGCACCAGTGAGAGATGTTAAGTATGAGACTGAAACAAAGAGTATTTCATAATTCCTGGTTAATGGACTTAAGAAAACAGACATGTGTTTTTCTTTTGTCTGTTTAAAAATATTTTAAGTGGCGCAGTTAGCACAAAAGATTGCATAAAGCAGAGGGAATCTGAAGTCTTCAGACAAGAAAAAGACAAGCAATAAGTTCACAGTAATATCCACTGAAAATCTGAATAAGGAGAGATGTTGAGAAGGTAGTTAAGTTTGTATGTTTTATTTTTCTGCAACAGACTGTGCTATTTAAAGTTACTGACAACACACATATTTTAAAAAAAATAACTAAAGCAAATGCCCTAATAGGGAAGATAAATTGGAACAACTGTTACTGTTGTCACCCCTCATCTTCTTTCTGCTCTTGATGTGTCTGCAAGCTAAGTCAGAGTGCGCTTTCCAAGATCTCAGTCATGACTATCTGGCAGCCACCGAAGGTACATCTACACAGTAAAACAAAAACCCTATGGCAGCAAGTCTCAGAGCCAGGGAAAACTGATTTTGGTCCACACTGTGGGACCAAAAATAGAAGTGTAGATGTATGGTCTTGGGCTGTAGCCTGGGCTCTGAGACGCTCACCAGTTTTTGGCACTCCAGCTTGAGCCTGAATGTCTACACTGCTATTTTAAACCCTGCAATACAAGCCCGAATCAGTTGACCCTGGCTCTCAGACTTCCTCATAGAATCATAGATTATTAGGGTTGGAAGGGCCCTCAGGAGATCATCTAGTTCAACCCCCTGCTCAAAGCAGAACCAATCCCCAAATCCCTAAATGGCCCCCTTAAGGATTGAACTCACAACCCTGAGTTTAGCAGGCCAATGCTCAAACCACTCCTGCCACAAGTGGATGTTTTATTTTGTTTTGCTGTGTAGATGTACCCTGAATAACCCCAAAGATAAATTCTAATTAATCTTTGGAAAAAATCTACACCCAATCCACTAGAGGAAGAGACACTTGCACATACTCCTGCCAGTAAGGCCTCAAATAAAGTTCTGTGATGGAGCCTTCGACAGAAAAGAACCTCCCTCTTTTCTAAATTCTGACATTTTTCTTTGCCTCTGCATCCCTAAATGATGTGCATTCTTGTTTTTGTAAACAATCCACAATAGGATTTGGATATCAATGTATCCAAACTGCAAGTCATTAAGTATATATGGCTGTTATCTATGCATTATGCCAGACTAATCAGATTAGACAAATCTTCTCTTAGATACGGAATAAAAAATGTGAACCAGCTGAAAATGCAAGTATTTACTATTTCAAGTCATTGATATACAATTTCTTCTGTTTTGAGAAACTGCGCTGATTCCAGCAATACAGGTCTGTCGCATCTTACTCTGGGGTTACGTTCCGTGGTCAGCGTGTAAAGCAAAAACCATGTATAGTCAAAATGACCCTTGAAAATCCCTTAAATCACCCATAAAGTATTATGTATTGTATACGGCAATGTACAGTACAGTATATAATAAAGATTACTTATACAAAATATAATTTTATGGTATTTTTAATAACATAATAGAGAGACAGAAGAATGAAAGAATAAAAAATGAAAACAGTACAGTACAGTGCAGTATTGTAAACCTGAACAGTCACCAGTCTTGTATTGTACACACTCCAATGATTAGTCTTCCTCTTCCCCTGACAACACTATTATTGAGTCATCAGGGCTTGATGTCGATCCAGGAGACAATGAGCCAGGCTTGGGTGATGGAGAGCGAGTCGTAGATGAAGTGGTTGGCTCTGGTTCAGCTCGAGAAGTTGATTGTGTAGGTTCTGCTGCTGCTGGTTGTTTTTTCTTTAAAAACATGGTGACTGGCAACTGTCGCTGTTGTCTCTTGAGCTCCTCAAACATTTCTTGGTATGGTCTCAAATCATTCATAATACTACGTGTGATTTTGAGGCTTTGTTCCATAGAGGGATCATATTCAGAAATTAAATCATTCAAGCGTTTCGCTGCTTGGAACACTTCAGAAAATTTATGAAAATTCCAAGTTGCTGGCTCTTCCTGTTCATCATCATCTTCGTCTTCTGTAGATGATTTTATCAGTTCCTCTAACTCTTCGTTAGTCAATGTTTCTCTATGGCCCTCAATTAATTCCTCAATTTCTTCCTTGAGGATGTCAACAAAGCTATCACCACCCACTTGCCTGGCCACCTGAACAATGCATTTAACTTCTTTGTCAATGGTCGGGAAACCCTTAAAATCATTCACACATTCTTTCCAGTCAACATACATTGACTGTTTCAGGCTTGATTGTATCCATTACCTGTTTAATATAAGTGATGCAATCAGCAATGTTGAAGGACTTCCAACACTCCATCACATTAACATTGGGATCAGCATCCATAGCGGTAAGGATCCGTGGAAATGTAAGCCTCGTGTACGTGGCCTTGAAACAGCTAATGACGCCTTGGTCGAGAGGTTGGAGGATGGAGGTGGTATTGGGGGAGAGGGGAGAAAGACGACTTCAACATCGTTATGCACAAACCGGAGTGCCGCAGGATGGCCAGGAGCATTGTCTACGATCAGCAACACTTTAAAGTCAAGTCCTTTTTCTTCAAGGTACCAATTAACCTCCAGAATGAAACACTTGTGGAACCAATTCAGAAATAATGCTGCCGTCACCTAAGCCTTTTTATTTGATTGCCAGAACACAGGCAGGAGATTCTTGTTCTTGCCTTTTAGGACACGGGGATTTGCATCCCTGTAGAGCAAGCTTGGCTTTATTAAATGTCCAGCTGCATTGCCACAAAGCAACACAGTCACACGGTCTTTAGCTGCTTTGAAGCCAGGGGCTTGTCTTTCTGATTTTGAAATGTAAGTGCAGGTGGGCATTTTTTTTCCAGAAGAGCCCAGTCTCGTCAGCATTAAAAACTTACTCTGGAAGATAGTTCCTTTCCTCTATGATTTTCTTTAATTGTTCAGGGTAGGCTTTTGCTGCGTCCTCGTAGGCAGATGCAGCTTCACCAGTAGTGTGCATGTTTTTGAGGTTGAAGCGGTTCCTAAAACTGTTAAGTCAACCTTGGCTGGCTTTCAATTCCTTCTTATTAGAAAGCTGTCCCTCTTCGGTGGGAGGTTTGAACAGCGCACAGATGCTAAGAGCCTTTTCTCGCAACATGTTGCCATTGATAGGCACACGTTTACGGTTTATGTCTTCCAGCCATAAGTTTAATGCCTTTTCAGTCTTCACTAAAATCTTATCACGCACTTGGCTTGTCATCTTAGCAGTTACTGGAGCACTTGATGCCACGGCTTGATGAATTTCTCTCTCTTGAATCTTGATGGCATGGATGCTAGATTCGTTGCAGTCATATTTACGTGCCACATTGGCGATGGACATACCGTCTCTCAATAAGTCCAACATGGCCAGTTTTTCCTCCAGCGTTGGAACATGTTGCTGTTTCTTCTGCTGAGCACCAGATGAAGTAGGTGCCTTGCGTTTAGGGGCCATGTTATACAGTATGAAAAATATGTACTGTCTTTTTAAACAGTACAGGCACAGCAGAATCTCACTCAGCGCAGCAAGATGCGCACAATATGAGAGGCACAGGGGGACTGAGTAGTATAATGGGAACAGCAGATTCGCTTCTTCCATCTCACACTCACTCCGGGGCAGACACACTATTTAAACTTTTTTTTTTTGCCAACTCTCCAGTGTTACTATAGAGGAGACCCTTATCACAGGCCTAAAGACATGCTGTTTCTGTCAAGTCCCCCCCAAAAAAATATTTTAGTGGGAACAGCAGATTCGTGTCTCATGCTGGTGGAATCGCCCGTGGTTGTTTTTTTTTCTTTCTCCCAACCGCGCAAAGCTGAAATCGCACATGTTAAATGCGCGTAAGATGCGACAGACCTGTAATCCTCATTGAAGTTTAAGCAGTATACATGAGACTACTATAACAGAGATTTAGGGCCACTAAATAGCCTCTATATCACACGCAGCAATATGTTTTCCAATACCTTCTGCATTAATAATTTTAATCATCACATCACTCTGTAGGAAATAGATCTTTCCTCTACAAATAAGCACTGCTCACAGTATCTGAGCATTCTATGAATTAGATGGAAGAATATGTTCAAAATATTCAGTATTTGAATTGTTTTTATGTATATTGGGGACGCAGTCACTATACAATCTGTGGAAATACCATGATAAATATCAGAAATTCTCACAAGTTTTTGAGAGGTTCATATTTTTCTTTTATAAAATAGGATCACAAGATATGGTATTTTCTGGTAAGTTTTATAATACCTATTTAATCCAACACTTTTTTTTTCCTCAAGAGTTTAAGGGGAAAAAAAACCAAACGCAAACCACTATTCATATATGCTTTCTGCTCTACCGTAATAGAGCTAATAGATGAAATACAAATTACCCAACAAATCCTATTCTGTCAGCTGTGCAAACACTGAAGTAATTGGCAAATGTAATATTCTAGCAACTTTATCCACCACCAGTTACAGGCTTAAATATAAAATGATGCTATTAAATGCATGATTGCAACCTTAACTAAATATAAAACACTGGCAGTGTTCTTCTTCCATAATTGACACTTCAGAGCCTGCAGAAGTCAAACATTTTCTTTAAGAAAACTCTAGTAGACTTGGACATATTCAAGAAAAACCAATGAACAGCAATAAGTTTGAACTTTAAAAAAAAAAAAGTCTTACCATTAGCTTCAAAGCAAGTTACAATTACACACACACACACAGAACCTGTAAAATCATATTTGAAAAGAATTTAATTGTAAAACTCTTTCACCTTACTAAATAATCTACTATTAATTTACTATTTAGCAAGAATATGAAGTGGTATCCTCACACATTTAAATTTTACATATATTGCTCATGGATATTTAGGCAATCAATGTGCTTGTTTACTGTAACTATTTCAGGAAAAGCATGTGGAATTGAGGATCTCTTGGCTTAAAAATAGAGGACTTAAACAGACCATATGCATAACAAGGCATCGTTTCAGAGCAAAGGGCTAAGACTGAAGCTGCAACAGATAGATGAAAATTGCAAAGTGCAAATTGTACAGAGGGGGTAGAACTGCCACCAGGTAAGGACAGGCAGAAGTATCACCTCTGCCATCAAACAGGCACTCTTCCCAGGGGAGAGCAGCTTTAAATTCTGGGCAGGACACCACAGGAGTCGTGCAGGTGGAGGATACTAAAGAGATGTGCTGAACTGACACATGTTGTGTTTGCCCTGCCCCTGCCCTGGTCAGCTTTGCCTACTTTATGAGCTGTACTAGCTAGTTCCAGGCCCCCAAATGTCGCAGCAGTTTGTGGGCATCTTGTGCCAGTGTGTTTGTCTAGCTTCAGGTAGACTTTCCATTACTTGGAACTCGCATCCTGGGTCCTTCCAGCTTCTGCTGGTGGAAGCCAGGGAGAGAATCAGGCTGTGTGTGTACGGTTAGTTAACATGAAAAGGAAACCATGAAAAATAGAGCATATTATACTGTGTCGAGGCAAAACAATTAGCTACCTGTTTTGTAATACTAATGTAGCTCAATTAATAATGCAGTTCTGGTCCCTACATTTTCAAAGTGAGGTGCAGGAATTTAGCCACCAGATTCTCATTGGCTTAATACAGGGGTGGGGAACTTACCGCCTGTGGGCCAGATCCGCCTCGCTACTTCATTTCATCCAGCCCGCAGCAAGTCTCCGCACTGCCAGGCCTCAGTGCTCCCGCTGGCGGAGCTGGAGGCGCAAGCACTGATTTGCCCCACTGCGGGGCAAAGCTAGGGTTGCCAGGCTGTAAAAAGTCCAGTTGGCTCCAGGCAGCTCGCCAGAAGTGACCGACATGTCCAGCCCCTAGGTGCAGGGGCAAACAAGGAAGCTCCACGTGCTGCCTCTGCCTCCAGCTACATGGCTCCCATTGGCTGGGAACCATGGCCAATAGGACCTGAGGGGGTGCCACCCATAGTCACACAGCGCAGAGTCACCTGGCCCCTCCGCTTTGGGGCCAGACATGGCAGCCACTTCTGGGAGCAGTGTGGAGCCAGGGCAGGCAGGGAGTCTGCCTTAGCCCCACTGTGCCACCGACCAGGAGCCACCTGAGGTAAGCACCACCCGGCTGGAGCCAGCACCCCAGGTCAGAACCCTCACTCACACTCTAACTACCTCCCAGACCCTGCACCCACACCCACATCCCAAACTCCTGCCTCAGCCCCGAGCCTGCTCCCGCACTCCAACCCCCTTGGCTCAAGCCCAGAGCCCCCTCCTGTACCCCAAACACCTCATCCCCAGCCACACCCCAGATCCCACACCCCCAGCTGGAGACCTCACCCTCTCCCATACCCCAACCCCATGCACCAGCCCAGATCCCCCACCCATACCTTGAACCCCTCATTTCTAACCCCACCCCAGAGCCTAGGGGAAGCCTCGAGCCTCCGCCTCCCTCCCTACTGCGGGGCTGTGTGTGGCCCACAACTGATTTTTTCTGTGGGTCAGTGGCCCTTATAGAAAAAAAGTTCCCCACCCCTGGTCTAAATTGTACCTAGAAGGTTCATTGGAGAAACACTGTTGTTATGGACCGCGAACCCAAACAAAGAACAGAACTCCATAAAAGAAGAGCCGATACTTACTCCTTATTCCTGTTTTTAATGCAGGGATGATAAAGAACTTTGACTGCATTCCATGTGCCTGAAGACTTGGAATCAGGCCTCAAATTATCTTCAAACAATGTAAAAACACTGCTGGATGCTGAATTTCCCAAAGATTCCACCAATAAAGTGTCAGAATTTAAAAGCCACATCTGTGGATAGAGAATAGTTTATTTATAGAATACACCAGCAGCTTTAACTTGTTCTGTTGCTCCGGATTTAAACCTGACCTGCTATGAATAGGTGACATTAGGCCACATAAATCATGAAGCTTGATGTTTACTAGAGTATGACAATTTAAAAGTAGATTCTAACAAATCTTTAATGGATGTGAATTAACATTTTATGTTAAATAATCTTTAGTGTTCAAAGTGCTGTAAGCTCCAGTGAAGATAAATCAAGGGTTGTATAAATGATGCAGAATATCTTGTGATCGGTGTTAGGAGCAACAGAACTGTGAATCTGCATTTCCTTTGTGGCAGTGGCATGTTCCCTCTGCTAAAAAAGAGAGGAAACAGCCAAAAACTATTGTTCCGGTAGCTAATGGATGATTTTTCTAATTTTATATTTCAGTGATGTGTCAAGCAAATTGTGTTGAAACAGTCTAGTCCTGAAGACAGGATGGCAGTTGAGAGACTTCCCACTGGAAAAGCCAAGGAACGAGAGAGAGAGTATTTAAAACAGATTGGATAAAGCTAAAACAAACAGAGAAGGAATGGGTAGCACATTAGAGTTTACTAAAGATGAGACAGCCCCAATTACCAAGAGTGGCAAAGGCTCTAGCCAACACTTGTTTGGAAAATAAAACTAATAAAAAGATCTGATAATAGGAATTAGATTTCTCCATATTAATTGCTGGCACAAAAGTGCCAGAAGTCTAAATTAAAGGAAAGTTTTGAGAAATCTCAATTCTTTTCACTCTATTATTATTAATCCAATCACTGAATGTTTGTGTTGTGATACCCCAAGGCCCCAAACAAGATAAGGCACTGTTGTGCTAGGCACAGTACAAAAAAACATTCAAGTCTCTCCCCTTTTCATCTATTCACTTGGCCATGGCAGTAGAGGCATGAATTGCCAAAATGGAATTAACATTCACAAGTGAGCTAAAAGAATTCTTTCGCTCTCTTTGAGTATATTATTTCAGTTTCCTTTGTATGTCGCTCATTAAATATATTACTTTGTACTGTCTTCCAAGGAGTTCCAATTGTTTTTCCCCAAAGACCTAGTTGCTGTTTGAACTGGCAGTTAAGTTTAATAAAAGCAGCTAAGAAAATAATCCTAACACTCACTTTGATGTATCTTTGGACTCTTATACACAGTATCTAGTGTACTTATAAAAATAGGAATTAAGTGCTGCTACTGGTTAGTAGTTTGTGCTAGCCTTTCATAGTTGGAGACCTAGGTGACCTTAAGTTAAGACAACAAGCTAGATTAAGTTTAGTGATAGACTTACTGCAGCCCCTGTTTGTTCACACCAGATAACACTTAATATTTGATATAACTGAGCACAACTATTGCAGTTTTGTTAGAGGCCCAGTATTAGAAAACTGTAGCAAGGCTTTTGCAAAGACGGAATGAGACATACTTTCAAAGGTGTCTCGGGATGAGACAGGGAAAGAGGAGACATACTTTATACACTAGCTAATTGTACTAAGCCTAGCTCTAGGAAGGATGTGGACAAATAGAAGATAATCCAGAGAAGAGTGACAAAAAATGACTAAAGGTCTAGAAAACATGACCCAGGAGGGAAGATTGAAAAAATTGGGTTTGTTTCATCTGGAAAAGAGGGGACACAATAACAGTTTTCAAGTACATAAAAGGTTGTTACAAGGAGGAGGAAGAAAAATTGCTTTTCTTAACCTCTAAGGATAGGACAAGAAGCAATGGGCTTAAACTGCAGCAAGGGAGATTTAGGCTGGACGTTAGGAAAAACTTCCTAACTGTCAAGGTGGATAAGCACTGGAATAAATTGCCTAGTCAGGTTGTAAAATCTCCATCTTCAGAGATTTTTAAAAGCAGGTTAGACAAACACCTGTCAGGGATGGTCTAGATAGTACTTAGTCCTGCCTTGAGTGCAGGGGACTGGACTAGATGACCTCTCGAGGTCCCTTCCAGTCCTGTGATACAAGTCCCTTACTCACAAACACTAACATTCACCACATATGTTCTCCCTTCTCCTTTTAGAGTCCTTCTAGAATCTTCAGAAAATTACTCCTAGGGGAATTCTGTGCCACTGCACAAGCACAGAATTCATATCTCCAGCAGATTTTTTTTCTCCACAGAAAATACATTTTACCATAGATAGCTGCAGCGGCACAGGAGCCACCAAACAGGAGAATTTCAGTGGGAGTTTGAGGGGGAGGCTAAGACACCTAGGCAGAGGAATAGACAAGCTAGTGAAGGGAGGGGGTGGTGGTCTGCCGGTGTTCTGGTGCCCGTTGGGGGTTTGTTTTGCTGTAGGTGGTGGTAGTTTGCTTTGGTTTGTGTTTCCTGGACTAACAGGTTTTAGGTGGGAAGGTTATGACCAAGACAGAGGCAGCAGTGGAAGACACAATGAGGATGTGGAAGCTGTGGCATGTACATGACCCTGGAGGTGGTACCTAAAAAGTTTTGTCTGCATAAAGTGCCGCCTGATAGAGCTGATGGAAGAAAAGATCCAAAGACTGGAGATGCAGATGGAAACTCTGGTTGAAGGGA
This sequence comes from Chelonoidis abingdonii, assembly GCF_003597395.2. Lineage (NCBI taxonomy): Eukaryota > Metazoa > Chordata > Testudines > Testudinidae > Chelonoidis > Chelonoidis abingdonii. The sequence continues at coordinate 67,066,524 of NC_133771.1, forward strand.
GTTCGAGCAGATGATGGAGCAAAGACATGAGGAGGCTGAAGGGAAAAGCTCAGACTTGCAGATCGAAGCAGGACCAAGGAACTATGAGGGGAGACTGCTGGGTGAGGAAAGTGGACAGTGGAAGCATGTGATAGAGAACCAGGCAGAGGAAAAGACGGGCCAGTGAAGGAGAAATAGAACTCAGGAACAGGTTTGCGTAGTTGGAAAATGAAGAAGGCACACAGCAGGTGGTCGCTGAAGGTGAAAGGGCAAGGAAGAAGAAAAGAGCAGCTAGTCCTATAGGAAGAAGGGAAGAGTCAATGGAGATAACACCACCAAATATGAGCCCCAGGAGGATACGGGGCAGATTGCGGAGGATTGCAAGGGACAATAGAAATTGAGAGGACTTGCAGCCAGTGGGAACAGGGGATAAACTGGAGAATTGCACCATCACCAGGAAAAGGCAGATCTACGTGATTGGGGACTCCTTACTGAGAAGAATAGACAAGCCTGTAACTAGAGCTGATCCGGAGAACAGAAGGGTGTGCTGTCTGCCAGGTACTAAGATACGGGATGTGGACCTGAGCCTGAAAAGGATCCTAATGGGAGTGGGAAAGAATCCGCTGATTGTCCTTCATGTTGGAACAAATGATACAGCTAGATTCTCGCTGGAACGTATCAAGGGAGACCATGCCAGGCTGGGGAAGACGCTTAAGGAAATCAAGGCTCTGGTGATCTTCAGTGGGATTCTGCCTGTTCCTAGAGAAGGGAAACAAAGGTGTGACAAGATTATGGCGATCAACAGATGGCTCAGGCAGTGGTGCTGTAAGGAGGGCTTTAGGATGTATGGCCACTGGGAAGCATTCATGGACAGAGGAGTGTTCTCTCTGGATGGACTTCACCTGAGTAAAGAGGGAAATAGACTTCTAGGATGGAGGCTGGCACAACTGATTAAGAGAGCTTTAAACTAGAAATTTGGGGGATATGGTTGGGAGATGTCCAGGTAATCTCCATGCTGGAATTTAACACTGAGAGGGAAGAAAACAAAGTAAGAAAGGATACAGCCATGGGTAGGAGAATGGACATAAGGAGGAAGAGTAGTGTAGATACCAGTCTAATAGGTGACAGTGGTGGTAGAATGTCTGTGCCTAATCGGGTAAAGAATGTCAGTGAAGTGAAACAGCAAAAATTAAGATGTTTGTACACTAATGTGAGGATATGGAGGTAGACATTACCACATCCGAGGTAGAAGCCAAACTCAAACAGCTTAATGGGACTAAATTGAGCGGCCCAGATAGTCTTCATCCAAGAATATTAAAGAAACTGGCACATGAAATTGCAAGTCCATTAGCAAGAATTTTTAATGAATCAGTAAACACAGGGATTGTACCATACAACTGGAGAAGTGCTAACATAGTTCCTATTTTTAAGAAAGTGAAAAAAGTGATCCGAGTAACTATAGGCCTGTTAGTTTGACATCTGTAGTATGCAAGGTCTTGGAAAAAAATTTGAAGGAGAAAGTAGTTAAGGACATTGAGGTCAATGGTAATTGGGACAAAATACAACATGGTTTTACAAAAAGGTAATCGTGCCAAACCAATCGAATCCCCTTCTTTGAGAAGGTAACATGATTTTTGACAAAGGAAATGCAGTGGATCTAATTTACCTCGATTTCAGTAAGGATTTGATACGGTTCCACATGGGGAAGTTATTAGTTAAATTGGAAGGTGGGGATCAATATGAAAAATTGAAAGGTGGATAAGGAACTGGTTAACGGGAACTACAACGGTCATAACTGAAAGGTGAACTGTCAGGCTGGAAGGAGTTACTAGTCGAGTTCCTCAGGGATCGGTTTTGGGACAAATTTATTTAACTTTTATTACTGACCTTGCACAAAATGGGAATGTGCCAATAAAGTTTACGGATGACACAAAGCTGGGAGGTATTGCTAATACAGAGAAGGACCAGGATATCATACAGGAAGATCTGATGACTTGTAAACGGGATAATAGTAACAGGATGAATGTAATAGTGAAAAATGCAAGGTCATGCATTTAGGATTAATAATAAGAATTCTGGTTATAAATTGGGACATATCAGTGTAACAGAGGAGAGAGACCTTGGAGTATTGGTTTGATCACAGGAGGACTACGAGCCGCCAATGTGATATGGCTGTTAAAAACTAATGCAGTCTTGCATGCATCAGGCGAGTATTTCCAGTAAAGATATAGGGAGGTGTTAGACGGTTATACAAGGCACTGGTGACACCTCATCTGGAATACTGTGTGCAGTTCTGGTCTCCCATGTTTAAGAAGGATGAATTCAAACTGCAACAGGTACAGAGACGGGCTACTAGGATGATCCGAGGAATGGAAAACCTGTCTTATGAAAGGAGACTCAAAGAGTTGGCTTGTTTAGCCTAACCAAAAGAAAGCTATGGGGAGATATGATTGCTCTTTATAAATATATCAGAGAGATAAATATCAGAGAGGGAGAGGAATTATTTAAGCTTAGTACCAATGTGGACAGAAGAACAAATGGATATAAACTGGACGTTAGGAAGTTTAGACTTGAAATTAGATGAAGGTTTCAAACCATCAGAGAAGTGAAGTTCTGGAAAGTAATGGGGTCAAAAGACATATCTGCCTTCAAGACTAAACTTGATAAGTTTATGGAGGGGATGGTATGATGGGATAGCCTAATTTTGGCAATTAATTGATCTTTGATTATTAGCAGGTAAATATACCCAATGGTCTGTGATGGGATGTTAGGTGGTGTGGGATCTGAGTTACTACAGAATTCTTTCCTGGGTGCTGGCTGGTGAGTCTTGCCCACATGCCTAGGGTTTAACTGATTGCCATATTTGGGGTTGGGAAGAATTTTTCCTCCAGGGCAGTTTGGCAGAGGTCCTGGAGGTTTTTTGCCTTCCTCTGCAGCGTGGGGCATGGGTCACTTGCTGGAGGCTTCTCTGCACCTTGAGGTCTTTAAACCACAATTTGAGGACTTCGATAACTCAGACATAGTTATCGTGCGTGTGACAGGAGTGGGTGGGTGAGAGTCTGTGGCCTGCATTGTGCAGGAGGTCAGACTAGATGATCACAATGGTCCCTTCTGACCTTAAAGTCTGAGTCTGAGCTGCTGCAGTTACACCTTTTGCCGATCAGGGGCTGTTGTGGCACCAGAATAGAGAGCAGCAGGCTCACCGGCAGTAGCAGCCAGCAGCTGGCTGTGTTCCTCACAGTGGCCTGGGATATGGTGGGGGGGGAAGGGAGGGGTGTGGGGCATATAAAGTGGGGTTCAGAAGGGCTAGTGAGGGGGACAGACTGGGGGAGGGGCTGAATGGGAATAGGAGTGCAAGGCCACATGGGAACAGGATGGCTGAACAGGGGCCCACGGACAAATGGGGATGAGGGCAGATGTTCCTGACTGAATGAGAGAGGCTAGGGGTCAGTGAGGGTCTGCCTGGGGGAGGCTCCCCAACAATCCCTCTCCCCCAAAATAACCTCCATACTTCTCTCACCCACACCAACAACCCTCCAGGTTTACTCCCAGGCTCCTTCTCAGCATTTACTTCCCTCTCCCTCAGCCCCACAATTACCTCTGATTCCCCCAAGCTTTTGCACTGCTTCTGAGGGGTACGAGAAATAAGTTTTGTTAAGTTCTGTATTAATATGCCTAGCAAGGAATCTATCAAAATACATTTCCTGAAACTTTGTTGTTATTGTTACAGACATACTTGCTGAAAGGCATTTTGAAATAAATTACCAAACTAACTGAAAGTGGCATGATTATATTGTGTTATTTTGACAAATAAAATATGCAGAATTTTCCAAATGTTAAAAGTTTGTGCATAGGTTTTTTAATGTTTTGGCACAGAATTACCCCAGGAGTAGAAAGTGAATAGCATCTCTCTCTCTAATCTAGATGATATACCGTTAACATACGCCTACTCCTTTCACAGTTTCTTTTGCACCCTATTTTAGAGATTACTAATCAGTTTCACTCGGCAGCTGGATACATCTGAAAAGTGCTTCTGTTTACACATTGTAATACTGTGGGACAAAAAACACAGATTACTACCACTTTGTCAAAGCATGTCTCATGTTAGCAAAGATCAAACAGATTTGTACTGATGTTTGAGTACGCATTATATAGCAGAAATCTGAGTTTGTTGGAGGAAAGGCACTAATGGTTATGTGAGAAATTTCTGCATCTTTTAAGCCTGTCATTTTCTGAACTAACTTGTTTATTTTCTTTCAGCATTTTCCTTTTCCCCAGCATTAATTATTTTATTTCTGACGTGGTTGTTGAACTGTATGAACAGTCTCAAATTCAGTCTGTGTTCTGAGCATTTATGCATATTATTTCTGGATAATATATCTGTGTATTTCAAACTGAGCTGTCAGCTATTTTATGGATACTACATAGATTCTTCTCTTCCTTGTACATTGTCTGGATTCCCAAATTTCCTTGAATTTAACCATGGGTAAGAAAAAAAATGCTACAGCAATACTTAAAAATAAAGTAGATTTAGAACTTATCAACAGCATCCATGGAAACGCAACATACTCTCTACTAACAGGACAGTTACAGCTTTGTAATGAAAACCTAAGACAAAACAGTGCTAGCTTCCCCATACAGTCCTGCTACTGTGCCACAAGCATGACACAGAGGGAACACTATTTCGGTTGGTAAGGTAAGTCAACTTCTATGCCCATTCAGTCTCACTACTCGGCTCAACTGACAGCAAGGATGCAAATTGGAGCCAATTACGATGGTGATTTGTGTAACAGAGACATTTATCCTGTAGGAACTGGATTGACTCACTTCACATAGACCAATGGACTTAGATATGAAAGAAATAGGTGCCTCCGAAATAGGTAACAAAGAAGTGCTACAAGAACTTTCAGTGACTCTTAGATTATGTGATGCAATATAGAATATGTGAGACACTTTATGATATTGATACCAATATTGTAAAATTGTAATGAGTCTTACCAGATATGTAGGGCCCTGCCAAATTCACAGTCCATTTTGGTCAATTTCATGGTCTTAGGATTTTAAAAATTGTAAATTTCATGATTTCAGCTATTTAAATCTGAAATTTCCTGGTGGTGTAATTGTACGGATCTTGACCCAAAAAGGTGTGTGTCGGGGGGGTCACAAGGCTATTGTAGTGGGGATTGCAGTACTGCTACTCTTACTTCTACGCTGCTGCTGGTGGCGACACTGCCTTCAGAGCTGGGCAGCCGGAGAGCCATGGCTGCTGGCCAGGAGCCCAGATTTGAAGGCAGAGCCACCGCCAGCAGCAATGCAGAAGTAAGAATGGGATGGTATGGTGACCCTTAGTTCTGCGCTGCTGCCTGCAGAGCTGGGCCCTCAGTCAACAGACACCACTCTGGCTGTCTAGGTCTAAAGGCAGCAGTGCAAAAGGGAGGAATGATATGGTATTGCCACTTTTACTTTTATGCTGGTGCTGGAGGGGCGCTTCCTTCAGAGCTGGGCATCTGACCAACAGCTGCCGCTCTCCACCCACCTAGCTCTGAAGGCAGCACAGAAGTAAGGGGGGCAATACTGTGACCTCACCCTGTAACTCCCTATTGGGTCAGGACCACCAATTTGAGAAATGCTGGTCTCCTCCATGAAATCTGTATAGTATAAGGTAAAAGCACACAAAAGACCAGATTTCATGGGAGGAGACCGGATTTCACGGTCCGTGATGCATTTTTCACAGCCATGAATTTGGTAGAGCCCTACAGATATGCCATGTAAGGTTTCTGTGGAAAAGTTATAATTCGCTAAATATGATAATCACATTTATATGTAAGTATCATCCTTGTATTGTGAGTTGTAAATATATATGGTATATTTGCATTTCAAACTTGTGTTGTGCTTCTGGGTGACACCTCTCCCAAGACAGATTGGCATCGGCACTATCCAGCCTGCTTAATAGTCTGTCAAAGGCAATCAGATATACAATGAACCCACTGAGAGAAGGCAGGGGTTACACCTATGAGTCAGCAGGACATGTAGGGACATGCCGGTGGACAGGGGACTCTGCTTTTCCATGCCCATGTGCTGTATGTTTGTGTTTGGGACAAAGGAAGTACAAGCCACATAGCAAAGGATATAAAAAGGCAGATGCATCTTCTCCATTTTGTTTTCAATCCTGCTTCCTACCTCTGGAGTAACTTTTCTGTAAACTGAAGCTCTGAACAAAGGACTGAATGGCCCATCCAAGCTGTGGATGTGTTCCAGAGGGACTTTCCAGCCACCAAACTCACCAATACTGCTAAGAACCTGAGATCTGGACTTTGAAGTCTTATGTATGTATCTGACCATTTATGCTTTTGTTATCTCAAAATATATTCATAACCTTCATTCATGTGTGATATTTATTTGCCATTTCAGTCAAAGACAGTGAAACTTTAAATGCTTGGAGGCTCCACTATCACTGCTTTAAAGTCAAAGTGTCTCACCTTGCTGAGCTAGCGTTTTATGCTTAGCTAGAAACTGTTAGCTGCTGTAATGATCTTAATTGGCAATTTGTTTTTATTTGTAACTACTTTGCAATGCAGCACACATACTGATACCGTATAAACAGCCTTTTGTGCATAAAATTATTTTGTGCAAAGAAACTGCAAAAATCTGTTGGACCTCTATTAGTGATTAAAGCCCGCCCATTCGCCCCCATCAAAATTGAGCACATGAAGTTGAGATATCTCACATCAGGCAAACCTTAAATGTTCAATATTTTCTTGGGGTAGACAGCTGTGTGGCATATCTATAGTACTCTTCCTAAAAATAAATCTTTTTTAAAAAAGGTTTCTGCATTTAAAAGTAATTGTGCCAATTCATGGGGAAAATATTGTTACCCAGTGATTTCTTGTCTAGGACTGAACTCTTCCCCAGTGTGAGGCACTGGCCCACTTCCTACAAATACCAGAGACAGTTCAGACTTCTACACAAGGCTCCAAAGTCTGACTATGCATCTTGCATGAGAGGAATGCTTATAAAACTATACTGAAACATTTAATTCTTATTGCTCAATAAATGTAAACTTGGAACAGCAATGTGTTATTCAGTTGTGTTAATTAGGTAAATGGAGCTTGGTTGGCTGTAGTAGAAAAAGAGGCTGGCCCTATGAAGACAATTAGGTAAACAAGTATCCTTTGGATCCTCAGCTTATCCACAATCCAAGATATTTGGGGACACAGTGAGCAAGAAGCGAAAATCAGTAGGGAAGGAGAGAGAAGCAGAACAGAACCTGTTTGGCTGAGGGCACAATGTCATGGGTCCAAAAAGCTTAGATCTCTAGTATTATGACAAATTAAAGTTGGTAATGAAGATATGCCTGGTTAGCCTGATCATACCAGAAGGACCTGATTCAGTGTACAAATATTTAATAACAGGCTCCTCAATCTAGCAGAGAAAGGTATAATAAGATCCAATGTCTGGACGTTGAAGCTAGACAAATTCAGACTGGAAATAAGAGGTGAATTTTTAACAGTGAGAGTAATTAACCATTGGAACAATTTACCAACAGTCATGGTGGATTCTCCATTGGTGACCATTTTTAAATCACGATTGGATGTTTTTCTAAAAGATCTGCTCTAGGAAGAACATAAGAACGGCCGTACTGAGTCAGACCAAATGTCCATCTAGCCCAGTATCTGTCTACCGACAATGGCCAATCCAGGTGCCCCAGAGGGAGTGAACCTAACAGGCAATGATCAAGTGATCTCTCTCCTGCCATCCATCTCCATCCTCTGACAAACAGAGTCTAAGGGACACCATTCCTTACCCATCCTGGCTAATAGCCATTTATGGACTTAACCACATGAATTTATCCAGTTCTCTTTTAAACGCTGTTATAGTCTAGCCTTCACAACCTCCTCAGGTAAGGAGTTCCACAAGTTGACTGTACACTGCGTGAAGAAGAACTTCCTTTTATTTTTTAAACCTGCTGCCTATTAATTTCACTTGGAGACCCCTAGTTCTTGTATTATGGAATAAGTAAATAACTTTTCCTTATCCACTTTCTCCACATCACTCATGATTTTATATACCTCTATCATATCCCCCTTAGTCTCCTCTTTTCCAAGCTGAAGAGGCCTAGCCTCTTTAATCTTTCCTCATATAAGGACCCTCTCAAACCCTGATCATTTTAATTGCCCTTTCTGAACCTTTTCTAGTGCCAGTATATTTTTTGAGGTGAGGAGACCACATCTGTACACAGTATTCAAGATGTGGGCGTACCATGGATTTATATAAGGGCAATAATATATTCTCAGTCTTATTCTCTGTCACCTTTTTAATGATTCCTAACATCCTGTTTGCTTTTTTGACTGCTCTGCACATTGCGTGGACATTTCAGAGAACTGTCCACGATGACTCCAAGATCTTTTTCCTGACTCGTTGTAGCTAAATTAGTCCCCATCATATTGTATGTATAGTTGGGGTTATTTTTCCAATGTGCATTGCTTTACATTTATCCACATTAAATTTCATTTGCCATTTGGTTGCCCAATCACTTAGTTTTGTGAGATCTTTTTGAAGTTCTTCACAGTCTGCTTTGTTCTTAACTATCTTGAGCAGTCAGTATCTATGCAAACTTTGGCACCTCACTGTTTACCCCTTTCTCCAGATCATTTATAATAAATTGAATAGGATTGGTCCTAGCACTGACCCTTGCGGAACACCACTAGTTACCCTCTCTCCATTCGAGAATTTACCATTAATTCCTACCCTTTGTTCCTGTCTTTTAACCAGTTCTCAATCCATGAAAGGACCTTCCCTTTTATCCCATGACAGCTTAATTAACGTAACAGCCTTTGGGGAGGGACCTTGTCAAATGCTTTCTGGAAATCTAATTATACTGTGTCCACTAGATCCCCCTTGTCCACATTTTTGTTGACCTCTTCAAAGAATCCTAATAGATTAGTAAGACACGATTTCCCTTTACAGAAACCACGTTGACTATTGCACAACAGTTTATGTTGTTCTATGTGTCTGACAATTTTATTTCTTAACTAATTGTTTTCAACTAATTTGCCCGGTACTGAAGTTAGACTTACCAGTCTGTAATTGCGGAATCACCTCTAGGCCCTTTTTAAATATTGGCGTTACATTAGCTAACTTCCAGTCATTGGGTACCGAAGCTGATTAAAGACAGGTTACAAATCTTAGTGATAGTTCCGCAACTCACATTTGAGTTCTTCAGAACTCTTGGGTGAATGCATCTGGTACCGGTGACTGTGTTAATGTTGAGTTTATCGATTAATTCCAAACCTCCTCTAGTGACACCTCAATCTGTGACAGTTCCTCACATTTGTCACCTACAAAAGCCAGCTCAGTTTGGGAATCTCCTAACATTCTCAGCCGTGAAGACTGAAGCAAAGAATCTATTTAGTTTCCCCGCAATGACTTTTATCATCTTTAGTGCTCCTTTTGTATTCGATCATTCAAGGGCCCCACTGGTTGTTTAGCAGGCTTCCTGCTTCTGGTGTACTTAAAAACATTTTGTTATTATCTTGGAGTTTTGGCTAGCAGTTCTTCAAACTCCTCTTGGCTTTTCTTATTACCACTCTGCACTTAAGCTGGCAGTGTTTGTGCTCTTTCTATTTGCCTCACTAGGATTTGACTTCCACTTTTTAAAGAAATCTTTTATCTCTTACTGCTTCTTTACATGGTTGTTAAGCCACAGTGGCTCTTTTTAGTTTTTACCGTGTTCTTAATTTGGGGTATACATTGAAGTTGGGCCTCTATTATGGTGTCTTTAAAAAGGGCCCATGCGACTTCCAGGGATTTCACTTTAGTCACTGTACCTTTAACTTCTGTTTAACTAACCCCTCATTTTTTGCATAGCTCCCCCTTTTGAAATTAAATGCCACAGTGCTGGGCTGTTGAGATGTTCTTCCCACAACAGGGATGTAAATGTTGTTATATATGGTCACTATTCCAAGCGGTCCTCGCTATAGTTACCTCTTGGACCAGCTCCTGCGCTCCACTCAGGATTAAATCTAGAGTTGCCTCTCCCCTGTGGGTCCCGTACAGCTGCTCCATGAAACAGTCATTTAAAGTATCGAGAAATTTTTCTCTGCATTTGTCCTGAAGTGAAATGTTCCCATCAATATGGGGATAATGAAATCCCCCACTATTATTGGGTTCTTAATTTTGATAGCCTCTCTAATTTCCCTTAGCATTTCATCATCACTATTACTGTCCTGGTAAGGTGGTCGATAATAGATCCCTAATGTTATATTTTTATTAGAGCATGAAATTTCTATCCACAGAGATTCTATGGAACATGTGGATTCACTTAAGATTTTTACTTCATTTGAATCTACATTTTCTTTTACATATAGTGCCACTTCTCCCCCCCACACACACACGACTTGTTCTGTCCTTCCGATATATTTTATACCCCGGAATGATTGTGTCCCGTTGATTGCTCTCAGTCCACCAGGTTTCTGTGATGCCTATTATATTCTGTGATGCCTTTATCACAAGGCACTCTAGCTCGCCCATCTTATTATTTAGACTTCTAGCATTTGTGTACAAGCACTTTAAAAACTTGTCCTTGTTTATTTGTCTGCCCTTCTCTGATGTGTCAGATTCTTTTTTATTTGACTGTTTATCATCTGATCTGGCCCTTATATTATCCTCTTCCATCCTCTGCTCCTGACTATAACCTGGAGATTCTCTATCATTAGACTCTCCCCTAAGAGAAGTCTGTTCCGATCCACATGCTCCTCTGCAGCAGTCGACTTTCCCCTATGTCCTAGTTTAAAAACTGCTCTACAACCTTTTTAATGTTTAGTGCCAGCAGTCTGGTTCCACTTTGGTTTAGGAATAATTTTGGGGAAGTTCTATGGCATCATTCAGGAGGTCAGATTGGACAAGCCCATTGGTCCCTTCTGATCTTGTAATCTATGATCCACATATTCCACAAGGCTGGCACAAAATCAGTAGGGCCAAGTAGTTGAGTTTCTCGTCCTCTATTATCCAAACGTTTCTGAAATACAAGGATGCATCCCTGAGGGAGCACAGATTCTCTTTTTCTGAAAAAGACGGTAAAAGAAAGAATGCCATGCTTCTTGCCAATGTACCAACAGCCATTTAAGGACATGGGAGAGGACCCTGGACTTTCTGCCTTTTGAAGTGGTTTTAGGGCAATTTTTGGGTTCAGCCCGGGAAAATCCCCAATTGGTGAAGCTGGTTTGGCCCAAATTGAGTCCCAAAGTGTTGAAGAGAACTAAACAGCTCTTCTAAAGGTGTCACCAGAGAAGTCTTGATTAGCATTGGAGGACAGAGATCCCAAAGCACTACATATTTCTGTGAGAAGCTGAGTGTCAGCTGTGGCAGACCTCCCCACCTGCGGCTTTTAAGAGGGCCTCCTCATAATGGGAGCACCTCCTGGCTTTCTATCTTCTATTAATGTGACCTGCTGCACCGTAACGGGGATAGGGTGAGTGAATGCTCAGCAGCTGGTTCTGTTCAGGGGTCACAGCCCCATAAATTTTGGGCCCCTGTGGGGAAAAGAAATGTAGGGAAATGATTCTGGCAGTGCTAGTTGAAGTAAAGAGTTAAAAGATAGGACGGTAGTGGATAAGGCAGAACACTGAATTGCTACTCTGTTTGCTCTTCCAGAGACAGGATTAATTGGGATGAGGACAGAAGGGGTGGGCCCACATCCCAGAGGCGCCTGGACAAGTCTGAGCTATTTCAAACATTTCCAGGAAGAGAGGTGCAGCCCAAGTGTATCAGATATAAGGCTCCACAATATTTTTTAATTTCCTCAGTCATAAAAATATTATAAATAGACAAGACTACATACTGCTATGTAAACAGCACAGCTGCGTACAGTACTTTGGACTAACTGCTTGAGATTTCAATGAATTTTTAGTCTAAAAAATTCAAGTGGGTTCTTAATTTCCATTGCCGAATGCCCCAAACTAAGAAGAAAAAACTGAAAGAGAGTCAAAGGCAGGCAGGCACAACAACTGACACATTTGAATGATCAACTCCTTTTTCTCATCTCCCTTACACATATAAGCAAACACTTAATAACTAATGAATAAATGTCAGGAGTTCACACTCATGAATATATTTCTATACAATTATATGAAAATGCCTTACCAAGATATAGACTTTTCCATCATGCCCTTGTATTCTGAATCTAAATGTGCTTCTGGCAGACGACAGTTCCACGAGACACTGAGCTATAATGTTCTGTACAAACTGAGACCTGTTTTAAAATAAATCAGTCTTCACAGAATATTTTCATAGTAACTATATTTTACAAAACAAGCCATTGATACCCAGTGAGCCCTAAGTAAACTTTAACTATATGGTGAAGGGTTAAAATCCATGTGTATTTTATATAACAACCCAGTACATGGATTGTGCCAGCTCTTTTCCAGACCCAAAGTCCAGAGTTTGGTCAAGAGACCAGAGGTGTAGCAAATAGCAATTAGCTAAGAGAAAGCAGAATAAACAAGATATGTTTGGTCAGTAGAAATGCCAGATGTTGAAGCAATAACTGAATAATGATGTTTCAAATTGAACAAAGAATCCCTGTTCCTATTGTGTTAGTTTCTTCTGTAGGGAGATGTTCTTTCCACAGATTCAACCTTAAGTTTATGAAAGATATGGCATCCTCCCACCTCCCTTCTCCAGTGACCAATGCCTGCCTTAAAACACAAAGGAGACAACCTTTATTGCCATATACTTTCACTGTTTCTTTGCTTTAACCACTAGGAATGTACCTGTTGGACAATCAAAGGAGTTGCTTCATTCCTATGAACCCCAAATCAAAATTCAACATATATATAACATTTTATCAAAGTATTAATTAAATGTTAACTTGCTAACTTAAGACCATGGGCGGAGACATTATGTAACCTGTTAACCATTGGCTACTGTGCTATCTTGTCTTGCTGCAAAAACCTATCCCAGGGTGTGGAACTGCATAACATGTCACTTTCCCCCGCCCATGGAAAATCTATATATTCTATTGTAATCAATTAATTGACAGTGTATCTGAGCCTAATAAGCAAGGTGACACTCCACCAGCACTGTGCCTAATAAACTCCTATGCTTGACCTCTGCACGGTGTGGATTTATGTTTCTTCATATGGCATCTAGGTTTCTCCATGCTGTCAATTCCACTACAATCTGGCATGGAAATAATGCCCCTAGACTTAACTCATTATTGTGTCTTCCCATAACAAGAATTGGAGTATTTTCCCTTTTCTGCATAACAAGAATTGCCATACTTGAATAGACTAACAGTCCACACAGTCAAATGTTCTGTATCTGACACAATGCAATGCCAAATGCTGGAGATAAAGGCATAAAACCCCAATACTGCACTTTATGCAGTATGTGTACATACAACATACAAGTGAATAATGATGTCAATATTTGAAATATCTTTGAGTTTGCAGAATGGGATAGTAACGCTGTTCACAGCAGCCTATATTTTATGGTAACCTCAACATACATAGCCTGAACTTTAAACTGGATTGTCTGAAAATTAAAAAAAAAAAAAGAAAGAAAGAAAAGTACAAGTATTAGCTGAACTTAAAGGCTACATAGGACAGAAAAAGTGTGATTTAGATTGTCAGATACCATCTTGTAATTAGCAATTATACAAAAGTATTGCATAAATTTAGCAAAGTAAAAAAGTTTGCATATTTAGTCACCGAAAGTCAAACAATGTAAAAAAGTTGAGGTTCCAACTACAAAGTTAATTTGGCTCTCCGTAATGTCATCTGTACTTTATGGTATAAAGTTTACATCAAACGGTAATATATAAACCTATGCATTTAATTAGAAAAGAGATCACAATACACAGCAGGTATACTATATGGCTGAGTTAAGAATGTTTTTGCATTTCCTAACTTTGTTATTTTAATAGTGCAGACTTAATACTTTATTAGCATAAATATTTAATTAAATACCAAAAAAGTAACTATCCAAAAAGATTAATTTTTACCACTCAACAACATTGTTCCAATAACCAAACTGAGCACATTATCTGATTTCTATACCTTGGTATCATGTCAAAATTTGTTCCAGATGGCTGAATAATCATCTCAGTGATGTAATATTTTGTAGTCCCTAAAAATCAGACAAAAGGAAATTTTTTAAACTCAATAAAACAGTACACTTATTTTCTACAGTAATATACTGCATAACCACACTCACTAAACTCCTAAATCAGCATCCAATTAAATGGTGGAAGAGATGTCCAAATTCTTGTTCTGATATGTAGGAGGAGGAGCTGGGTAACTGGTACAGAAATCAGACATAGGAAATATCTCTTTACCTCTTTTTGGAGCTAATCACAAAATCAATATTTCGCCATCTGTATCATTCCCTGCTTAACATCAAACACAACCATGTCCCCTGGACCCCATATAAATCCAGAGTAGGGAGGCGCTGAAACCCCTGTAGTGATCATTTTAAATACATGTTATATATTTAAATGCTTGCTGATACCAATTAAAAACTCCTGTCCATTATTTATTATTGCTGCACCAAACTTGAAAAAGAAATGAAATACACTTAATGGATTGAAATCAGTGACCTTATGTCAATACTTCAGTATCCTCTACCAGCCAATGATTCCCCAGTGAATAACAAACACACGACTCTAACAAGAGTAAACTAAGGGGACTAATTTTCTTCTTTCTTCAAAGAGTGGAAACAATACTTCTCTGTAACAAAGTTAGGTTAATTCAGGACACTGGCCCTTTCTGTATTGATACATACAGGACCCACACTTCAAGTGCAGACATTAAAAAAAAAAAAGTCAGAAGAGGAATTTCTTCAGCTTCGCAGACATAGCTGCTTCCACCCAGGTCATCTTTTTCTTTTAAAATATTTTTATAGGTATAAAAGAAAAAATATTTTATTTATGAACAGAGATTGTATTTTACAAGCTATTTATAGGTTGCTACATAAGTGCATTTATTAAGTATTTACTTCCGTAAACATAAACAAAGACAATATAATGTTTTAAATAGGGAGACAGAAAAAAGAGAAGAAAAATAAAACCCTTTTTCCCCCCCACAGTTGCATCATACAGTGGAGTCGCATCTTACATGGGGGTTAGGTTCTAAAGTCCACACGTAAAGTGAAAATCATGTATAGTCAAAATTACCCTTGAAAATCCCTTAAATCACCCATAAAGTACAGTATACTGTACATGGTTTTGTGTATACAACAATATGTATAAATGTATGATGTATATGGTAATGTATAGTATATAATAAAGAGTACATACAAAATCTAATTTTACAGTACTGTATTTTTAATTACAGGGGGTAATTACAGGGGGTAATCAGGGCTTGATGTCGATCCAGGAGACGGAGGTGACAGAGAGCTTGGGTGACGGACAGTGAGTTGTAGACAAAGTGGTTGGCTCTGGTTCAGCTCGAGAAGTTGATTGCGTAGGCTCATCTGCTGCTGGTTGTTTTTCCTTGAAAAAAACATGGTGATTGGCAACTGTCGCTGTTGTCTCTTGAGCTGCTCAAACATTTCTTGATACGGTCTCAAATCATCCACAACACTATGTGTGATTTTGAGGCTTTGTTCCAGAAAGGGATCATATTCAGAAATTAAATCATTCAAGTGTTTTGCTGCTTGGAATACTTCAGAAAATTTATGAAGATTCGAATTTGCTGGCTCTTCCTGTTTGTCGTCATCATCATCTTCATCTTCTGTAGACAATTTTATCAGTTCCTCTACCTCTTTGTTAGTCAATGTTTCTCTATAGCTCTCAATTAATTCTTCAATTTCTTTCTCAATGATGTCGACAAAGCCATCACCACCCACTTGCCTGGCCACCTGAACAATGCATTTCACTTCTTTGTCAATGGTCGGGAAACTCTTAAAATCATTCACACATTCTTTCCAGTCAACATGCATTGACTGTTTCAGGTTTGATTGCATCCATTGCCCGTTTAATAGAAGTGATGCAATCGGCAATGTTGAGGACTTCCAATATTCTATCACATAAAGATTGGGATCAGCATCCATAGCGGTAAGGATCCGTGAGAATGTAAGCCTCGTGTACGTGGCCTTGAAACAGCTAATGACGCCTTGGTCGAGAGGTTGGAGGATGGAGGTGGTATTGGGGGAGGGGGGAGAAAGACTACTTCAACATCGTTATGTGCAAACTGGAGTGCCGCAGGGTGGCCAGGAGCATTGTCTATGATCAGTAACACTTTAAAGTCAAGTCCTTTCTCTTCAAGGTACCAATTAACCTCCAGAATGAAACACTTGTGGAACCAATCTAGAAATAATGCTGCCATCACCCAAGCCTTTTTATTTGATTGTCAGAACACAGACAGGAGATTCTTGTTCTTGCCTTTTAGGGCATGAGGATTTGCATCCCTGTAGAGCAAGCTCGGCTTTATTAAATGCCCAGCCGCATTGCCACAAAACAACACAGTCAGATGGTCTTTAGCTGCTTTGAAGCCATGGGCTTGTCTTTCTGATTTCAAAATGTAAGTGCGGTTGGGAATTTTTTTCCGGAAGAGCCAGTCTCGTCAGCATTAAAAACTTGTTCTGGAAGATAGCCCTTTTCTTGTATGATTTTCTTTAATTGTTCAGGGTAGGCTTTTGCTGCCTCTTCATTGGCAGATGCAGCTTCACCAGCAGTCTGCACATTTTTGAGGTTGAAGCGGTTCCTAAAACTGTTAAGCCAACCTTGGCTGGCTTTGATTCCTTCTCATCAAAAGGCTGTCCCTCTTCGGCGGGAGGTTTGAACAGCGCATAGATGCTAAAAGCCTTTTCTCACAACGTGTTGCCATTGACAGGCACATATTTACGGTTCATGTCTTCCGCCCATATGTTTAATACCTTTTCAGTCACTAAAGCCTTATATCATGCACCTGGTTCGTCACCTTAGCAGTTATTGGAGCACTTGATGGCACGGCTTGATGAATTTCTTTCTCTCGAATTTTGACGGCACGGATGCTAGATTCATTGCAGCTATATTTACACATCACATTGGAGACCAACGTACCGTCTCTCAATAAGTCCAACACAGCCAATTTTTCCTCCAGCACTAGAACAGATCGCTGTTTCTTCAGTTGAGCACCAGATGAAGTAGTTGGCTTGCGTTTAGAGGCCATGTTGTACGAAAAATAAATATCTTTAAACACTAGAATCACACTCAGTGCAGCGAGATGCTCACATTACGAGAGGCATGCGGGAACTGAGACCGACTGAGGGAACAACAGATTCACGTCTCCAATCTCATGCTCACTCCGGGGCATACGCTCATTGAGTGGAATGCTAGGTGGAATAGCCCACACTATTTACAGGTATCTTGTTGTTTTTTTTTTTTTTTGCTGAGCACGTATAGTTGAATTTGCCTAAGTTAAATGTGCGTATGATGCAACTCACCTGTATACACTTTTGTACACAAGCAGTTAGTACAACATAGATAATTCCAGGTACAAAAACAAGTACAAACAACTGTAGCACTGTTATACATCTGTGAGCAGATATTGCAAATCTGGGGTTTCTTGCAAGTAGATGCATGGATACCCGGGGCAGAGTCATTCTGCATAAGTATCAGTATCCCAGTTCAGTGCCTTTATTTGTCCTTGAATGCTAGGGACTGAAATGTAAAGACTTCAGCCTGGTTTTAGGACATTGGCATTTGAGCAGAAGTTTCTTTCTTCTGTTGTCTGGTGCAACAAATCACAATTTTGGAATTCTCTTTCATGAGAAGTAATATGGTAATACACTTCCTTGTGGCTATTAATAATCTGAATTAGCATCATTCTTTGTTATAAAGGTTTGAGGAGAGTCCCTTAGAACCTTTTACTTATACCAAAGTATGTTTCAAAAGTTCCATGTAAGCATTTATGATAGTGGGACTAGACTATCTGGGTAAGTGGGCAGTCCCAGAAAAAGTGTGTCCATGCCTGGTGAATCATTTGCTCATATCCTTTTTAACTGAAGTTGCAGCTGAATATGTTCATTCTGTTGGCGAATACAGAGATGTAGAAGCAGTACATGACTTGTCTATTTCAGCATCTTTCAGTGCTGTTTAGAGTTGGGCGATTAGCACCGTAGATCTGACCATCTGAGCCTATGCCGTGTATCTTTAAAGTTAGACGCTGCTAGCTGTATGTCTGCTCAGGCAGCTGGTGTGGAGACAGTAGTAAAGAGAGAGAACAATTCATATTTCTAAAATCAGATTTTTGGAATTTGTATGGTTGTGCTGTTTGTTCAAACGATTTCAGGGCTGAGAATTATGTGAGTTGATCTAAGGGCGTCACTTTATTCTCTAGCCACCAAGTGATTTTTTCATAGAAAAGGTACAGGGCAAAGTCTGGGATTTGGGGCATGTATATTAGATGAGCTCCTCCCTCCCAGTCATTTCCCCATGCATGGAAGCACAAGAAGTGCTAGAGCAGCAGAACTCCATGATGCACTAGTTTGGTTAGAAATTCCTGTGCAGGCTCTTCAGATCATAGCTAGCCCTTTTCTGCAGCAGAAACACATAAGGTCCACTGGGTCAGAGGCTCTGTCTGTCTGCATCTGTCCTCTCTTGTCTCAGACTGAAGCCCTTTGGGGTATGGACCATCATTTGTTCTGTGTTTGTACAGCGTGGGAACCTGGTTCACTACTAGGCTCCTGCCACTATGAACAACAAACAACACTTATTTATGGCTCTGTTCCCTGCATTCCCCATGACTGCATCCTCAGAGATGGGGAGGCTCTCTCTGGGCCAGCAGTGAGCACCCAGCCTCCTTGTGGGCTTAAGAAGGGCATGGTTGCTGATTCGTTAGACAGAAGGATTCAGCATAAGCCTATCGGTTCCTGCACACAAGTGGGGAGCACTTATAAACCCTTGCCCTCGCTCTGGGCACCATTCTACTTCAAGAAGAAAAGCTTCCCCTTCCCTGACCTGGGATTAGAGCAGGACCAGGAATTTTCTCTCACTGTCAGACTGGCCTGGACAGTGTGGGTTTTTTCACCTTCCTCTTAGGAGCCCCAGGATCTAGAAGGTAGGTAAGGTTGTAAAATTCATTTTGTCACAACTTGGCAGGTGTCCAGTACAGGTACTCAGTCAGTAGAGTGTCTAGTTCCCTGATAAACCAGAACTGGAAGCAGATTAGAAGGCATCGCCTAAAGAAGGCAGGTAACAGGACTGGGCTTCCAATGTCTTTCACAGTGAGGAGACAACCACCTCTTCCCCAACCCTTTAACTCTTGTACAAGGAGAGGAGCAGTGAGGTCCGAGCAATTGTGCTGGGACTAGTTTAACAGGTGAAGGGCTGACGATAGTCCTCTAGGAGGTGGTATGGAGGAGTGAGGGCGCTGAAGCAGCTCTTCACCAGGATTACAAAGGATGGATGATCTCCACTGGATGAGTTATTGCCAAATAGTTCTCAGATGTGTTACTTCATACAAGTTGTGGCCTAGTTAAACCACATTCTAGTCTTTCTTTCAGTGTTGACTGGGACAATGCATTTGCAATCTAATTAACTGAGACTTAAAATAGTTTTGTCCCAATGTTTTATCCATGTTGTCATGGGTGCCAATCAAATGACAGTATGACCTAAAATAGAGCCTCATCACAGAACCAGTTTGATGCACTAGCACATTTAGCATAGATAGGCTCTGTATTTGAGACCTACTTATTCTATATTTAATGCAGCACTTTCTTTCCTTTTTATATTTGTCAGTCCTGTAGTAGAAAACAAAAAGCTTAGTGAAAATAATAAATAACCAGTCTACCAAACATTCCTCAGGACACCAGGAGACTGGCCCAACAATGTAGAAAGTAAAATTTTAAAGTAAATGTCAGGCACAAAAACTGAAAACAGGAAAATTTTACTTTACATTTACCAAAGTAGTTGTCCCTGGATTTTTACTAATGGTGAGAGAAATCTGATTGAACAAAAACAGAAGACTCAAAGGGCAATTAAAGCTGTAACACACTTAGAACAAATACATTTTACAAGGTATAATAGAGTGTGTAGTAAGTGTTAAAATACAGAGAACAATGTGGCCACATAAACAAGGATCATAATAAATTACTGGGGCCAATAACCTCATTGTTTCTACTGTCAAAACTATCTCACCCTTTCAGAAGTGAAGAAGAACCACCCACAGGAATCAACTCAGCATTCTATTGATAAATTATTTTTCTCCAGAACTTTTAACCTCTAGTGTTTAGTGAGTGAGCCAACCAAGTATGGTTTTGTTTGTGTAATCCATACCTGATGATACTGTCTCTCCCAGCATTGCCTTGCAGCGCTTACAAATTACTCTAGCGTTTTCCTTTGACTTCTGTAGGACAAGAGAAATGTCATTCAACTCTTCGAAAAAGAATGTATAACTTTAACATACTCTCCAGAATGCATAGTGAACTTTATACTTCACTCCTCAGAATGTTTATGTACTGTGACAGACCCAGCCCAGTGGTACAGGAGTCTGGTAGAGGGCAAATATACTGGTCACTGGGTGAGTAGTTTTCTGTTTCCTGACTGACCAGAGCAGGGGCTGCACTAGAGTAATCAGGAACCTGCTAGAACCAATTAAGACAGACAGGCTGATTAGAACACCTGCAGCCAATCAAGGCAAGCTAATCGGACACCTAGGTTTAAAAGGAGCTCATCGATCCAGTCAGGAAGGAGCCAGAGGAGAAGTTATGTGAGGAGCTGGAAGCAAGAGGCACAAGGAGCTGAGAGTGAGAGGCTGTGCTGCTGGAGGACTAAGGAGTACAAGCATTATCAGAACACCAGGAGGAAGATCCTGTGTGAGGATAGAGAAGGTGTTTGGAGGAGCCAATGGGGAAGTAGCCCAGGGAGGTGTAGCTGTCATGCAGCTGTTACAGGAGGTACTATAGACAGCTGCAATCCACAGGGCCCTGGGCTGGAACCCGGAGTAGAGGGCGGGCCTGGGTTCCCCCCAAACCTCCCAACTCCTGATCAGACACAGGAAGAGTTGACCCAGACTGCGGGGAAGATCACTGAGGTGAGCAAATCTGCCAATAAGCGCAGAACCCACCAAGGTAGAGGAGAAACTTTGTCACAGTACTTAGAGATGTGTCTTGGCTATTTCATTCACTGCAGCCTTCTAAACTTTCTGAGTGACTTAAAAGTTGTGTGTTTGATTTAAATCTTACAGTACACTGATAACACTGTACAAATTAAACCCAGAGTTCATATTTAAATTGAATATTGTTTAAATGATATAACTGAGATCAACACTTACCTTCATTCATACTATTTCATTAGCAAGAATTTTGCATCTAGTATCTTCACAATCAGCATTATACCTGTTCATTTGGGGTATATGTGCAGCAAGTGTGTTTCACATGGATATTTGTATAGACTTAGTAAAGTTTGAAAAAGACAATTTTCAACTTGAAAAATCATATTGAAGCCTAACTTGTACCTACACAGAAAAGTAACACCTACGATTATTATAAATAAAACAAGTCAGTGGGGGAAAAAAATCTGTTTTTTCCATTTATTGTATGTCACTAATAAAAGATGGTCACCATTTTCCATTGTTTCCAACTGTAATGAAGCCACCCTTTCACTAAAGCCAGCGTACCTTTCAACTTTAAAATCTTCATGTGTGCTACAAGCCACCTAAATGTATGACAAATGACCAAATGTAATTTGTGTGTTTCTGCCTACTGTACCACAAATGACAGATCATCTTTTCTCATAATAGAACACTTTTAAAGAATGTTTCCTCATTGTATGATGTAAAGGTATGACCTTAGATTATATTATAATTACATCTAGAAACAAAGAATGTAGGCAATATGTAGAACATTAGGGACTGTATCCAAGAATACAGTGAATTCAAAAAAAGGACTGAATGGTAATGATAGTTTGCCTTGGAAGCTCATGTTGGTTATGCTGTAGCTAAGATTGTGAACATGGTCCTTTCATATATAAGCAGAGAAATATTGAGTACGAGTTGAGAAGAGGTACTACCTCTGTATACAGCATTAGTGAGACAGTTACTGGAATATTATATTGTGTTCTGGAGTCCATACTTAAAAAAAAAAGGGATGTTGAAAAATTGGAAAGGCTTCAGAAAAAAAACTACAAGAATGATTCATGGTCTGGACAACATATCTTATGAAGCTCAATCTACTTTGATTAAGAGGTGACTTGGATAACTGTCTACAAGTACCTACATGGGGAAGAGATTTCTGACAGTAGCTCTTTAACTAGCAGAAAAAGACATATCAAAATCCCAAGGCTGCAAGCTGAAGCTAGACAAATTCAAGCTAGGAATAAAGTACAATTTTTTTAAGGGTGAGCGTAATTAACCATTGGAATAACTCACACAGAAAATCCACCCTGTCTCTGTCACATGAAGTCTTTAAATCAAGAATGGATATTTATCTAAAAAATATGCTATTGCTCAAGTTATGGGTTTGATGCCAGAATTACTGGGTGAGATTCTTTAGCTTGTGTAGTGCAGGAGATCAGACTAGATAATTATAGTGGTCCATTCTGGTCTTAAAAAATTATCAATTAGGGAATACTAGAGATGTGGGTTCTATTCCTAGCTCTGCTAAAAGGAACCTTATGCAATCCCTCAGTTAATTTATTAGTGAAATGGGATTGCCCTGAGTCCAAAGGTAAGACTGCACAGAAATATAAGCAGTGTGTGGTATAGATGAGATTTGAATTCATGATCTCCTGGCTCCCAGCTCTGTGTATCTTCCCATAGACTAAACAATATTTGGACAGAGATGGGAACCTGATTCAGCTCAACCGCTGTACATTTGAGAATTCTATTTGCCCGGTGAAAGTGAGGCTGCCCCTAATAAGAATGGCTGCCTATTCGCTCATTTCTACTGAGACTGAATCACTGCTGCCCTCAGGGAAGACAGATACTTCCTATTTCCTATGATTAGGAAACTGAGCAGACAGTCTATACTGCAAACCTCAACTGAGCCAGGAAACACCGACCAAGAGTCCAGTGGGAACACAAGGGTAGTAATTCTCTAGCCTCTGCTGACTTTTTACAGCCTTAACAGGATATGTTACATGAGAAATGTGGATTCCATTGTACTGGAGTTGGAGCCAATAAAGACAGATGCACAGTTCGTCCCCTTTCCCAACTTCTGCCTCTTACTCTCCCTCAAAAGTTGTGGAGCAGAACTAACTTTCTTTCTTTTCTTCTTCCTGACAGGGAGTAAGGAGACTGAGTTTCTTAACACCCAATAAATGAAGGCAGAGTTGGGGAGCTATAAGCACAGTATTCCTCAGATA
Source organism: Chelonoidis abingdonii (assembly GCF_003597395.2). NCBI lineage: Eukaryota > Metazoa > Chordata > Testudines > Testudinidae > Chelonoidis > Chelonoidis abingdonii. The sequence goes on from NC_133771.1 coordinate 67,089,787, forward strand.
ACTACTATTTGAGTGCTTTTTCTGCTAAAAGTTACCTGCAGTGGCTGAGAATTGTGCAGTATGGTACCTAAAAACACTGAGAACTCAGTGGTATCACTGCTTGAAGAAAAAAGGATGATACTTTTAGCCAGACTAATTAAATCAATATATCTATGTGACAACTTGCAGCTGCTGGCAATCTGCAGATGGAGGCGGATCTTCTCCTAATATTTTTTGGGTGTGTGTTTCTATTTCTAAGGATCCTTGATATTGTCTTAGGGAAAATATTTTCCCCAAGAGATACTATTAGGATGCTGTGTGACCATGTGACATTTAAAATCCATGTTACATCATTAGACAAAAATGTGAGCAATATGTTTTCCATGGCAGAACATTGTCTTGGTCCCACAGGAGGATGGAGAGGATTGTTTAAGTGTCTCTGCTATATTCCTACTACTGCTTTGGTCACAGTCAAACACTCTCCAATGACTGTTATGCAATTAAAAAGGAACTTTCATACTAGTGCAGACTGCATGAATATATTATAAAATGAGAACATTTTGTGCCAACAGCAATCTGTGTTGTCTGTAACTTTCTATAACTTTATCCATATTATGGAAGAATTTTGTATTTCAATATGGTTTTTTTCTCTGATTAGTCCAGGTTCTGCTTGATCTTAAAGTTGTGCTCATTTGATTGATTTCTAGTATCAGTCAGTTACCAATGTGTAGACATTAGAATTTCAGTGCAAGCGTGATACAAGGGTTTTCAAACAGCCAAGTAAGAAATCTTGAGATCAAGGCAATTTTTAGGAAGTGAATATGGAGATTCATCACATTCAAAAAAATCTTCAGGTGCCTCTTCACTGAAGACTTGTCTCATTTCTAATGGAGCTGGTAGGACTACATTGGTCTAAATACCAGTAGTGCAGTGCATCTAAATGAGCCATTTTGTTTCGGGTGCAGCTGCCCAATCTCTACACCTGCAAGTCCTTCAGCTGCACCCCTCACCTGGCTACCTCTCTCACAGTCCCCGTGAAAGCAATTGCTTGTGGGAGATTTGAAAGCCCAAGGGATTGTGGGAGAAGGGGAGTGTACTGCCCTAACTCTCTTGGAATCACAACTATTTCAGCAATATTTTCTAAATATAGAGCCATGCTGAACAGACTGCGCTTACTCTTTATTCAGAAAGAGACATTTCAGCTAATGAATCATCTAGCATCTCAAGAAATCCAGAAGAGGGCATGGAAGATGTTCATTCAAGCATGGGAAGAGGCAGAGACTGATACTAGCAGTGCATGGAATTCATACTGCGACTTACTGAGAGGCTCAGCCTGTTTAATCCTAGCCTAACAAGTCCAGTAAGTTACTTGAAGGCAGTATTTGCCAGGCAAGTGCAGCTTTTGCATCAGAACCACAACAAAGTGGTGGGACAAAGATATTCCCAAAATATGGGTCCATCTTTGCATTGTGGGAACATAAATAAATATATCTGGACCCAAACCACATCCTGATTTTGTATAGCCAAACTGTTTTGTTCATATTTACTTCTTAGTGTCCAGCAAAGTTTCAGCAAATGTAGTTACCCTGTGATTCCACCCATTCTCAGCTTTTGGGTTTTATTTTGCTATTCTTTGATTGACATCTTCCTATCAAATCATAGGTACAGTTTTAATTAACTACCCATCTGATAATACAAAGCCTGTAGCAACAGACCACTGTTTCCATTTCAGTCTAATCAAGGGTGATCCAAAGATTTTGCTTCTTCATTGTCTGACAATATGAAATCCCATTTTGCTTTACTCGGTCTTCTTTGCAAGTACTAGGTTCTCTGAACAGTATTTTTACAATGATTCCAAGTGTGTTTCAAGGGAGAGGTTTCTGAATCACTTCTTGTATACCTAGGCGATATTAAGACTAGGAGCAATTGTTCTGAAAATGCTAGAATTTAGTCTGGTTCCTAGACAACAGATGTCAACAACTCTACAAGCCCTTTCTCCTCACCCACAACTACTTCACATTTGGGGACAATATATACCTTCAAGTCAGCGGCACTGCTATGGGTACCCGCATGGCTCCAAAGTATGCCAACATTTTTATGGCTGACGTAGAACAACGCTTCCTTAGCTCTCGTCCCCTAACGCCCCTCTACTACTTGCTCTACACTGATGACATCTTCATCACTGACCCATGGAAAAGAAGCGCCCTTGAGGAACCCATCATGCTTCAACAATTCCATCCCACCATCACCTCAGCCAGACCAATCCACACCAAGCGGTCCATTTCTTTGAAACTACTGTGCTAATAGCGGGTCCAACATAAACACCACCCCATACCAGAACCTACTGACCACTATTACTTACCTACATCTGCCAGCTTCAACCCAGGGACATACCAACAATCCATTGTCTACAGCCAAGCTTAAAAATACAACCGTGTTTGCTCCAATCCATAGGACAGAGACAAACAACAAGATCTCTACAGCATTCTTAAAACTAAGTACAGCCTTGCTGAAGTGAAAAACAGATCGACAAAGCAGAAGTATCAAGTCACCTACACAAGCAGAACAAGAAATAAAAGATCCTACTGTCACTCAGCCAAAACAACCTCTCAGCCATATCAAAATCTAAAACCTATCCTGAAAGATTGATCCTTCACTTCACGATCTTGGGAACAGACTGTCCTCCGCTTACAGACATCCCCCCCTGAAGAAGAATACTAACCAGCAACCACAAACCACAAGACAAAAACCCTAACCTCGTAATCCCTGCAATAACCGAATGCACACTCTGTCCCACATAATCTATACCAAGTGACACCATATGGAAGACCTAATCACATCAAGCACGCCATCAGGGCTCGTTCACCACTGCAATCTAGCAATGTGAGATACGCCCCAATTGCCAGAAATGCCCCTCTGACCATGTACAACTAGACCACCAAACAGTCTGTGCAAAGAATAAATGTACACCAAAATCTTGACATCAGAATCATAAATTCAAAACCAGTAGGAGACACTTCAACCTCTCTGACCACTTCCAGTAACAGATTTAAAGGTAGCTAAATTTTGCAACAGAAAAGCTTCTAAAACAGACTCCAATGAGAAACTGCTGAACTTGAATTAATATGCAAACTAGATACTATCAACTTAGTCTTAAATAGAGACTGGGAATGGTTGAGCCATTACACACATTGAATCTATTTCCCCATGTTAAGTATCCTCACACCTTCTTAAACTGTCTGTACTGGGCTATCTTGATTATCACTACAAAAGTTTTTTTTCTCCTGCTGACAATAGCTCATCATAATTAATTAGCCTCTGAGAGTTGGTAGGGCAACTCCCACCTTTTCACGTTCTCTGTATGTGTATATATATCTCCTCACTATATGTTCCATTCTATGCATCTGATGAAATGGGCTGTAACCAACGAAAGCTTATGCTCAAATAAATTTTGTTAGTAAGGTGCCACAAGTACTCCTGTTCTTTCTACAAGCCCCAAACTTCATAAAGATCTTTCACAAAAATGTCCACTCCCCACAATAAAATTAAAAAAATAAAAGTCACACTTTGAGATTTATTAAAACAAAATACTTTACCAAGGTAGGGCCCCTCTCAGAAGCAGAATGTTCAGTCTCTGAATGGACTATTTCAGGTACAGGCACATGTGACTCATTTCCTGAATTCACCAGAAAGTAAGTGTGTCCAAGAAAACAATCGTTATTCTGAGGGTGAAGAGCGCTGTGGGCAAAGGGATTGGGATGGCAGCACCACTCCTCAACCAAAGCACTCCAGTTTTCACTCGGTAGGGGAAGAACTCTGAGAAACGTCCTAATGGAGGAAAGAAAACAAGATATTTCAATCTATTACAAGGATTTCTAAGGCACCTGTATCAATGGGTCTGAACACACTGCAAAAAAAACCAAGCAAACATGATATTCCCCCAAAAAGAAAGAGCTGGCCTCCCCTCCTCCAGTAAAAGGTACATACTTATAAATGTTGAAGCCCATTGGATGAATTCTGATAAGGCAATGGCAGCGACTCATGACAAGATTATTTGGGAAATGGCTGCATAAACAGGTGAATCTTACATCATGCCCATCATGTCATGTGGAAAGACTCAGGCTCAGCCTGATCTCCAGCGATTATACTATAGAAATTGCCATTGACAACTAGTGAAGAGAACAATGAGATAAAAATAGAATACATCAAGTCATAGTCATGAAAAACATAACAATGAGCATTTGAAAAAAATATTTTTAAAGTTCTCGTCTCTCTCTTTTACATCGGACGTCCATGCAACATCAATACAGGTCTCTCTGCAGTATACACTCAGCAAGGTCAGTTATGCATTCTGAAGGCCTTCCATGCTCACAGGGAGGCAATCAGACTTTGAAGCAAAACAAAGTAAACAAAATAAAAAATGCTATAGTACTTTTACTTGCACTAGATAATGCAACCTGAAGTTAGACTCAAATTTAGTTTACAGAAATCACACTTGCCTCAAAACACCTTATTATATTTCATGATGCCTCAAAGCCAGAATACACACACACAGGTATACAGGAACAACTGCATTTGTCTGAAACACCTATACAATATTATCTTGGATACAGTTTCTGTTTGAACATCTGGCCTATGAAAAGCAAAAGTTAAAAAAAAATTAAAACAGTAACTCTTCTCTTATTCCTCCTCAATGCATGCTTTTACGCCTACTTTAATAAAAAGTCAAATATTTGAAATACAGTAGTTACTCCTTAAACCAGTATAATCCAAACATACATACAGAAAAATGTTTCATAACATCTTTTTGTTTTTAAATGGTCATATTACCCACAACCCCTTAAGCCTGACCACAATTCCCCAGATATGTTCCTCTAGTCCCACAGATGTGTTGTTCTTCTTAACTGCACAGAGCTATCAGTGGATTCCTTCACTCATTTACACTTTTGCCCAAATTCTACACTTTTGCCCACTTTTGCTATCAGTGGAATTAGCTTCATTTACAGTGAAGCTAATTCTACAGTTTTGCCCAAATGCTGAACAGTGGCTAGATGCACAGTCACTGCCACACCTCCCATGTCATTCTTTAGGCTGTTTGTTTCAAAATAGACATGGGAGGCCATTCTTTGAGCTTCCTTATGTGTTTTCCTCTCATGCCTATCTTTCTCATTCTGCTGCCTTCTATGTGCAGTTTCTTGTCTTCTTACTTAAAGCCTGCACTTGAGATTTTGCCTCCGTTACCACTTTGCAAATGTATGTTTTTTTTCTAAAGTTAGCTCACAATCTCTGAGCAGATGCTCACATATTTTCCCACCGCTGCAGTCTACCACCACGTCTCCCATCAGGAGGTCTCTTAAGAGGCCAATACTTTCCTGGGTACCTTCTTGTGCTTTCTGTATTCTTATGCAGAAGTGAAATATTTCATAGGTTTCCTTCTTTCTAGATAACACAATAAATTTCAGATTGTGTTAGCACCTTATCAAAATCAATAGTGTCTGCAGATGAGAGCTGAAATATATTTAAAAAATCTATTTAAAGGTCAGCTTGTGACACCCTGACACCCAATATTCACCACTGTCATGTAATTAGGAAGTCTTATACAAATTATATCTTGTGAGGTGTCATTCTAAAAGTCTTGATCTGCCAGACAGTAATACCTCATTGGATTGTATGTGCTATCGTTGTATGTGAAGTAATGAAGTAATACATAACACTATATATGTGTTGCTGAAACATGTCTTGAGGTTGAAAACTGCCACAAGTAGCTTTTCAGGTGAGAGAGTAAAATGGGCAAACAATGTTAATGGCTTATTGAGGAAGTGCACACACGCACAAGGATTACCCCAGGAACTGTGTACAATAGAAACCTCTCAGAGATAGCATTACCCAATGGGAACTGTTTTGACCCAGGTCACAGCATAGGAGCTTTCCAGCAAGTGAGGAGAAGATATAAAAGGGGGAAAATGACATTATGAGGGGACCTCACTCTCCCTGCAACAACACACCTGGAAACAACTGAGGAACAAAGACTGAACTGTGGGACGTGATCGTCCCAGGCTAGAAGGATTTTTAGCCTATGTATGAAAACCTGGGAAAGCCAAGGCAACTTGTGCCTTAAGAATCTGCCAGCCTGTTTATCACTCAAGGTGAGAATTTGGTAATTTATATCCTATCTAGTGTGTTAAGCTCAGTTTGCAGTTTTTGTTTATTTACTAAGGTAATCTGCTTTGTTCTGTTTGCTATCACTTAAAATTTTCCTTTTGTAGTTAATAAATGTATTTCTTGTTTATACCAAAACCCAGTTTGTGCAACTCATAAATCCAGGTGCGGGCAGAAGCTGTGCATGTCTCCCTCCACATTGAAGGAGGGAGTGATTTTTATGAGCTTGTGCTGTGCAGATCTCTCTATACAGTGCAAGACAATATTATTTTGGGTTTACACCCTCAAGGAGGTGAGCATGTGAGTGCTGGGCAATCCCTTAGCTGAGTCCTCCGACACAGAACTGATCACAGGCTCTGTGTGTTTCTACAGCTGGGTGTTTCCCTTCCCGTGTGTGTGCTGGAAAGTGGCTTGAGAACCTGTCACAGCAACACAGGTTAAGGGAAACACAGGCTGCTGGGACAGGTGGGCTCAGTGGTACCCCAGCACGTCTTGTGGCACCCTGAAAGGGGGAGGTCCAACCCATCACACAGCTATTCCTACAAACTCTGTAGTGTAGCTATGACAAGGTTTGGCAAGCCGGACAACTGACCACCTATTATTTGATCACAGTCAAAAACTGTCAAATGTTCCAGCATGAATGCCTTGATGCAGACAGTGATTTACTTTTTTGATTCCATCACACTTCCATTCTTTTATTTTTTAGAACTTCATTTTATTGTGTTTGTCATTTTTCTGAGTTAAAATAACTTTAAGTAACTTTTTTTTTAATTAGGCATAAGTACCTTTCTAAGAGTAAGCCTACTGGAGACCATCAAATCTTACTGTTTTTTATTACTGTTCTAATAAATAAGTGCTTTAAAATATTTGATCACTTTTGACATTATCTCAATAATAGTCAACCAATATTTGTTCCGTTAACTGACCAGTTATTTTGGGGCTTGGCAAATGCCTTATCCAATCTTCCTTACTGCTCTCAAATCCATCCACTCCTATTACTACATGACAGGTTTCAGAATAGTAGCCGTGTTAGTCTGTATCCACAAAAAGAACAGGAGTACTTGTGGCACCTTAGAGACTAACAAATTTATTTCAGCATAAGCTTTTGTGGGCTACAGCTCACTTCTTCGGATGCATAGAATGGAACACACAGACAGGAGATATTTATACATACAGAAAACATAAAAAGGTGGAAGTATGCATTCCAACAGGAAGAATCTAATCAACTGAGATGAGTTATCATCAGCAGGAGAAAAAAAACTTTTGAAGTGATAATTGAGATGACCCATAGAAGGTGTGAGAAGAACTTAACATAGGGAAATAGATTCAATTAGTGTAATGACCCAACCATTCCCAACCTCTGTTTAAACCTAAGTTAATTGTATCTAATTTGCATATTAATTTGAGTTCAGCAGTCTCTATGGTGTTCTTTGCTTTACAGCAACTAGAGTTGTATTTAACAATTATACTTGTTTTCTTCAAGCATTACATAACATAACCCAACAAAGCCAGCTGTAAACTGGCACCTGCAGTCCAGAGCCCCCACCTTGCCTTCCCAGACAGAGACCTTTAGTCTCCATCAAGTACCCCACACAGCTTTATATAACAATAGTAGCTGCAGCGTTGCCACAGCTTACCTCATATGGGGGGCTGCAGAGCTCTCCTAAACAGACCATCTACCCCCTTGGCTTGGCCATCCTATGCAGAAATACAGCTTTTCTATTACATTTTGGGCCTTGTACATCTGTCAATGGGAGGCCAGGATCTGGGCCCTTATCTGTCTCTAGAACTGGATAAAATGATGTCCAATTAATGCAGCACTAGTTCAGTTTTAGAAGAGTTTGAATTGTATTGAGCAATGATTCATTCAAGCCCATCTAATACAACAACATGGGCTTACTAGGGTCCAGTCCCTCAACGGACCCCTCGTTATTGTAAGGCTCTACCCACATAGGGTCCTATATTGGAAGAAGATTCTGTTTCAGATTTTCTTCTCTTTTTTAATTTATATAATACCCCTAAACTGCAGTCCAACATTAACATTATTTTTTAGAAAGTATACATCAAAATCCTCTCTATTGATAATCTATTTGCATTATAAAATTAAAAAATAAAATTGTATGACTTTATGTAGATTACCTCGCCCCAAAACCCTCATTAAATTTAGAATAATATACCTTTCTTTAACATAAATTAAGTAGTCATATGTTTGCTCTACACATAAAACTTGAGTCATAACAGTAAATGTAATGCAATAATTAAAAAATACTCTAATCTACATTTGATTTTTCAATGCACATATAAAGCACTTGTGTTGCAAAAATAACGTTTTGGCCTAATGGAAAGGGCAATCTCCTTAAAAGATAATAATTCATGAAAATTAATTTAAATTACATTCTGTTCTGCTCTCTGAAAGCTATTGAATGACAGAAGCAAAGCCCTGAAAGGCATACTTTTTGTCTATAACCTCCTCTTCTACAGTATAATCAGTAGGAAAGAAAGAAGCATCCTGAAATCTCCACAGCTTTCAAGCCATGGAAAATCTGACAATCTTCCCTCCATTGGGTAGTATAGAAGGGGCAGAGGGCATAATTCTGTATCTCTGGAGAGCCATGAGACTCGTGGAAAGAATCAGGCTCTAACCCAGTGGATCTCTGATCATCTGCAAGGAAAACCTGCCCTCCACACAGCTCTGCAACCTTCTTTCCCCCTCAACATCTATGTTATCACAAGCTATCTGTCATACGCTACCCCTCTCTCTGATGAGGCCAAAGCCAGAGGGAACTAATGTCGTTTCTAACAACGTTAACTACAATACTGATTTCAACTTGGAAACGAGGCAGTGCAGGAAATGAGAACATCAGATACAGTGGCAGCTACTCTGCTCCATCCTGTCATACCTTCCAGATCTGTTTAGCCCAACCAAGCACCAGAGGCTCCCTGAAAGGAGAAGAGCATGGTGGAGAGCCACTGCCACATCCCACACGGTTCACCCTTTTATTCCAGTTTGATCTTCTGTGTGCTCACGCGTGGAGAAGAGGGCACTATTCATTCATATACATATAGTAAATGAATTAAAATTTGAAACAATGTTTATTTGGGGACGGAAATGCCTCAGAGCTTTCAACTGAAAATATCACATACACTGCTGACAAGAACTTAACAAGTTCTGGTCATTCTTTAAATACATAAAAATAACACACAAATTAGCTGCTAAAACACTTTATAAGGAAAAGCCATGAAATCATCATTTGGTTACACTCGAGTAAGTCATAAATCAGTACAGACTGATGGCAATATAATAGAAATGGATTACATTTGAATTGCCAATTTGAATATTAGGAGTGGCACAGATCCTAAGAGATAGCAAGTACGTCCGTTAGAATGTGCACACGTTCAGCTGAAGTTGTTAAACTGCCCATCACAACAGCTAGACAACCCAGCAACTCTGCACAAAAATTCACATGCAATCTGCAGACTTTGTAAGAAAGAGAGATAAGGCAGACACACAAAGTTCAGGTACAGCTTACACACTTCTGAAGGTTCAGGGCTGCTCATATCTGGGAAGCCGATTTGGCCCATTTAGGAGTAGGAGTCCAATAAAAAGTTCAGCTCGAGATATTAACTTTCCCAAGTTTGGAGGAGTTCGGATCTAGGGTTTTGAAATCTTGGGAACAGGGGGAATGAGAGAGGGTGTCCTAACAGCTACAGATGTTACTGGTCACAGACCCCATCCTCCATGTGCCAAGCTTCAAGTCCTGTTCTAGAGAGTGTGCTCAGTACATGGGGTTCCACAGAAGCACAGTAACCACTATGGAAAATCTCTTCAGAAAAATTGTTTATTATGACTCTATAACTTTCAGGGCAAGGGCTAATTTTACCCTTTGCCTTGGAGACAACAGGTAGTTTTCCACCAACACCTACTCTGATTGGTCACACTATAAGGACAACTTGTTGATGAGGGAGAATTTATAGGACAGAATGAGTAGAATCAAACAGAATCAAATTCCTGGAATGCAGAAGGATACAAAAGCATGTATACATTTACATTAAAAAGTGCTCCTAAAGCTATACTTAATTAATAACCATTAACATTTCTTAAACAACAATCTCTTTGACTTAAACTTTCCCCTGCAGTATTTGCAATACAAAATACTGAAGTGCTTTGTTAATGTAGGACGGGAATGGCAAATCTGAGCCTTAGAAGGAGCCAGAATTTACCAATGTACGTTGCCAAAGAGCCACAGTAATACGTCAGCAGCCCCCCATCAGTTTCTCCCCCTCCACCGCTCCCAGCACCTCCCACCCACCAGCAGCCCCGCTGATCAGCGCCTCCCCCTCCTTCCCTGCACCTCCAGATAAGCTGTTTAGTGGCATGCAGGAGGTTCGGGGAGAGGAGCAAGGGCACGACAGGCTCAGGGGATGGGGCAGGAAGGGGTGGAGTGGGGGCAGTGCCTGTAGCAGAGCCAGGGGTTGAGCAGTGAACACCCCCTGGCACACTGGAAAATTGGCACCTGTAGCTCCAGCCCTGAAGCTGGTGCCTATACAAGCAGCAGCATATTAACTTCTGAAGAGCCGCACGTGGCTCCGGAGCCACAGATTGGCCACCCTTGGTGTAAGAGAACCAGAAAAGGAAACTGACTAATAAATACACTTACCTCCGAACTGAAAAGCCCTATACCTCAAAACACAGAAGAGAGTAAGACTCACCATTCTCATTCCACAGATGGGGAGTCTGAGGCACAGACAGAGGCCACGTCTACACTACGGGATAATATCGAATTTGCTAAAATCGGTTTTATAAAACTGATATTATAAATTCGATTTCATGTGGCCACACTAGGCACAGTAATTCGGCGTTGTGCGTCCATGCTCCGAGGCTAACGTCGATTTCTGAAGCATTGCATTGTGGGTAGCACTTCC
>NC_133771.1:67102388-67125046 GCF_003597395.2 Chelonoidis abingdonii
GGCTTTTCCTGCTTACCTGCCCGCTGCATCCGAGTTCAGATTGCTGTCCAGAGCGGTCAGTGTTGCACTCTGGGATACCGCCCGGAGGCCAATAACGTCGATTTCCGTCCACACTAACCGTAATCCGAACTGTTAATATCGAATTTAGCGCTACTCCTCTCGTCGGGGTGGAGTACAGAAATCGATTTAAAGAGCCCTTTATATCGATATAAAGAGCGTTGTAGTGTGGACGGGTACAGTGTTAAATCGATTTAACGGCCATTAAATCGATTTAAACACGTAGTGTAGACCAGGCCAGACAAAATGGCTTGCCTGGTACAGTGCAGAGCCAGGAAAGGAACCCAGATCTCCTAAATTCCAGTCCAGTGCCCTACCACTGAAATACATTGTCTCTCCTAGTCCCTTGTTATTTTCCACTTAGAGTGACATGCCAAAAGTAAAGAAATAGCATAAATGATGAAAGCTTTGTTTCAGATAATTTCAGTTCTAACCATCTCTGGCGTACATGAGTAACAGGTGAGGAGGCTTTTAAAAATATAACTTTTAACCTGTCCATCTTAGTGCATGAGTAACACGAATAGCAACCACTGCTAACAGAATGTTAGGAAACATTAGGAAAGGGATAGATAATAAGACAAAAAATATCATATTGCCTCTATATAAATCTATGGTACACTCACATCTTGTTGGTGGTTGCCCCATCTCAAAATATATATATATGAATTGGAAAAGGTACAGAAAAGGACAACAAAAAGGATAAGAGGTATGGAACAGCTTCCATATGAGGAGAGATTAATAAGACTAGGATTTTTCACCTGGGAAATGGGACAACTAAAGGGGGATATGATAGAGGTCTATAAAATCTTGACTGGTATGGAGAAAGTAAATAAGGAAGTGTTATTTACGCCTTCTCATAACACAAGAACTAGAGGTCACCAAATGAAATTAAAAGGCAGCAGATTTAGCATATCTGACACGTAAATACCTTGCAATGCTGGCTACAAAAGTGCCATGCGAACACCTGTTCTCACTTTCAGGTGACACTGTAAACAAGAAGAGGCAGCTATTAGCCAGAATGGGCAGGAATGGTGTCCTTAGCTTCTGTTCGCCAGAAGCTGGGAATGGGTGACAGGAGATGGATCACTTGATTACCTGTTCTGTTCATTCCCTCTGAAGCATTTGGCACTGGCCATTGTCGCAAAACTGGATACTGAGCTCGATGGACCTTTGGTCGACCCAGTATGGCTGTTTTTATGTTCTTATGTTATGCAGCATTTATCAATATGCAACATATAAAACTGTATTGCTTACCGTTCTTTTATTATGATTTCACCACAAGATTGACAGTAAAAGTTGCAACTCTTCTGTGCCTTCAGACTTTCACTCAAAGTTGAAATTAATGCTACAGATATTAAAGAGGACATAATAAACAACAAGCTCTGTTGAATCTACATAAATTTGCACATAAAAAACCTTGGTATCCACTCATCAGCTTCTGAAAGCTGAGATTCTAACTACTACAAGCAACAAGAAAAACACTGACATTCCATACACCAAATTCTTTGTACACTTCAACATCCTGCTTGCTTACAAGAAGAGAACAAGGAAGCAGAGCTGAAGGAAGACCCATATTCACAGCATCTAGCATTTACTGTAATGTATACATGCTGTATTTGAATTGTCATTTTTAACAGGTTTGCAAGATTCATGTTGGATGGGCTGAAGTTGTTTCAGGGTCAAGAGGATCCTTTTAAAGTTACATTTAGATCAAATTAAATCTTAACTCTGTTAATGAAAGCACTACTGATCTCTGGTTTTGCTGTGTGATGGTGCCTCCCTTAACTTACCACACTAGATAGCTGAGGGGGTGGGGTTGAGGGGTCAGTGGGTAGAGCTATATTCTAAACTGTCAACCAGGTACAGGTATATAATGAAGCAACAAAACATGCTTTCTCTCAAAGAAAAAAAAATGACAGTTTCCAATATAGCAATACCCTCTGCTGGCCAGCAAAGAGAAAACATTACAACTAAAGCCAGTTCAGAGAGCATATTTTCCCAGTTATAACAGAAAACTCAACATAATCAATAAATATGATCGAATCAAAACAACGCTACAAGTGTACCATTGTGGACAGATGAATCTGAACTTATCTAATGTGATGCAGAAGTAGCCAGCATATGCCACATTTTCAAAACTGGAGCCCTAAGTTGCCATAGTGAAAAATTAGGGCTATCAATTGATCGCCGTTAACTCACGCGATTAACTCAAAAAAATTAATTGCAATTAAAAAAAATTAATCGTGATTAATCACACTGTTAAACAATAGAATACCAACTGAAATGTATTAAATATTTTTGGATGCTTTCTATATTTTCAAATATATTGATTTCAATTACAACACAGAATATAAAGTATAGTGCTCACTTTACATTTATTTTTATTACAAATATTTGCACTGTAAACAACAAAAGAAATAGTATTTTTCAGTTCAGCTAATACAAGTACTGTAGTGCAATCTTGATCATGAAAGCTGAACTTACACATGTAGAATTTTACAGAGTTTTATTTTTGAAGGTGTTTTTTTTGTACATAATTCTACATGTGTAAGTTCAACTTTCATGATAAAGAGAGAGCACTATAGTATTTGTATTAGGTGAATTGAAAAATACTATTACTTTTGTTTTTTTACAGTGCAAATACTTGAAATCAAAAATAAATATAAAGTAAGCACTGTATACTTTGTATTCTGTGTTGTAATTGAAATCAACATATTTGAAAATGTAGAAAACATCCAAAAATATTAACTACATGGTATTCTATTACTGTTTAATCGCTTGACAGCCCTAGTTATTTTCGCACCTTGTTTTTCTCTCATATGTTTGAAATACCTTAAAAAAAAAGTCTCAGATTATCCATAAACAAAAATTATATTTTCTAAACAATTGCTTTGATTTTCTTTGTCTCAAGGAATTTAGTATAGTGTCTAAATCAAAGGAAAACAAAATAACTGGCCTTACTTGTATCTGAATCTGCTTGAACTTGCAGCCTCACATGTAAACCATCTCCAGCTATATATTGCAATCCTCGACAGGAAGAAGGAACAATCCTGACCTCTGCAGGAAAGCTGATCATGTTGCAGGCTTGACAACTTTTTATTTCTAATGATCCTGGACACACTGTAATATCCACTGGCAAATTTCCTGCTTTTGGCTCACTAGAGATTTGAAATACACATAAATTTTTATATCAGTTAGAAAGAAAGCTTTACAATGACGGTTTCATCATATATAATGTTGACTTGTTTAACCAAAAATTTTCTCACAGTTGAAATGCTTCTGACTTTTATTTATTTAAATTTTGTGGCTGTGGATGATGCAATTTTTGATGAGTCCAACATTAAGAAACATATATGAATTAAAACCAGAAATTAATGCATGCTTTTCTACAATCCACAAATATTTGTCTCCAAATTAGTACACAAAAGATTTATTTATTGGGAAATAAGACAGCAATGTAACTTTTTTTCTTTAACCTAAAACCACAAAACAAAATGTGAAGGAAAAAACAGTTTCAACTGTCAAAAATCCCAGTTCATATCAGAATCAAAATTACACAAAAATGAGAGACAGTAAGATGTTTACATGTTTAAAAGATCATGTGGGAGGGGCCACAATAATTATAAATAAAATGTCCAGTCTTGCTCCCATTTAAATCATCAGCAAAATTCCCATCAAATTGCATGTGGATAGAGCTGGATCCCAGGTATTTGAACCTGAATTCCTTGCACTCATATAATTCTCACTGAAGCCTAAGAGTAAATCAAAACTAGAAGAGGAGATGGATCAGTTCCTAATGTTAATAGTTGCCTGTTCCCAGACCACACTATCAGGAAGGCAAAAAAACAGATCTTTGTTAATTAGGAGAAACCAACACATTTAAATGTGGAAACAGTACTTCGCAGAAATCACAGAGGAAAAAGTCACTTTTAATACTTTATGTTTGGGTTTGATGTGCCTTTGAAATTCACTGGGCCAACTTTTTCCAAGATTCATAGCAAGTAGTATGATAGTCATTCATTTTCATCCACATTTTTCACTTTTTATTACATATGGAATGCATTTTGCCGATTTCTGCAGTTAAGATATTGAACTTCACAAATCATGTACAGTGCCCACATAACAGATTTTGACACATTTGCAAATGTTATTGTTGAAAGTTACTTATGTATTTGTTGAGGGAAGGGAAGCTGGGCAAGCAGATTTATTTGCACAATGAAGTTTGGAAGCCAAAGAATATTTGAAAAGAATCTGATAAATACTTCAGGAAATACAGGAACACCATCTAAATGTTTTTCAGTTGATATGTAATGATTTTAAAGATTAGAAATTACATTAAGAGTAAAATTAGAAACTAGGACTACTTTGTGAGATTATGCAGTGCTCGGATAGCAGCTGTGCGTACAGAAGGGGATTGATGAAGGACTGTGCTTAGGTAACCAGCAGTCAAGCAATACAAGGAGCGTTAGGTGCATCAAAATGCCAACAGGGCAGTAAAAGTTGGGGGGGGGGGACACGTTCTTGTCACCCAAGCGGTTGCACCTGAATGACCCCAGAACTCCAGCCGCCACAAGAGCTAGGCTTGCAGATGCGCTGTCCCCACCATGCCTCCAAAAGCCCCGTGAGCAGGAACTCCCGAGCAGGCACAGCTAGACAGCAAGTTAAGGGGCTCGGCCCCGGGCAGGGAGAGGGAAGCAGACACCGCAGCTCCTCTGCAATACCGGATAATCAGCAGCCCGCTCTGCATCCTCCGCCTGATCTCCAGGAAAACTGACTCCTCCATGTGCGCACCGCCTGAAACTCTCTGCCCGGCCCCCGATGTTACGGGGCTGTGGAACGCCCCTAGCGATCGCCCAGGCTGCTCCCGGTCAAGCTGCCCGCCGATGAACTCACGTGAAGAAGGGACTGTCTGAACCCAGCCCAGGAAGCTTTTTCACCAATGAAGGAGCAAGAGCAGAACATGTTTGTGCCGCCCTCCCTGCCGCCCCACACAGCGCCCTCTGGAACTGCAGTGCCCGCCAAGCACACCGCACAGAGATAAGAGCCTCCCACAAAGCGGACTTCACTTCTGGGGAGTGTCCCGCTATCCTATCCCAGTAACAGAGAGAACTGTTCTTGCTCCCCGTAGCCAGCTTTGAGTTCTGCCAGTTACCCACCTGCTGCAAGACCCAGGACATATTCACTGCTCGGCTAAGAAGTATTTCTTCACCTGAGTATCCCCAAAGACCCTGCTCAGGAAAGAGGCAGGAATTAAACTTGTGTTTATAATGCCCCATATAATTTTACAGCGCTGGAGAAATGTTTTATAATAACAGTTAAATCCCAAATTGTTTAAGGACATTGGAAGGAAAAGGAAGGGAAGTTTCTTCTTTGTCTAAACAGTGTATCCCACTCATTGTTTTATGCAAACCTTGCATCTGTGGTGTTTTTCTTAAGTTCTGTCTCCTATGACTCCAATTTTTTCTCTTTTCTATATCTAGCAGCCTGCCTGTGGGCTGAGTCCTACTCCCTCTGACTCTGATGGGCTTAGCATTGGACCCTATGTTTTTAACTTCCTCTAGTTTGTTTGTCTTTTTTCCTCCAGAAGCAACTTTTATTTCTTTTTACATTTGTTTTTCTTTGAAATACTCTCTTTTAAAAACCTCTTTTCTTTTGTGATTTTACTTCTCCAATATTCATCTTCAGTGTTCTTCTCTCTTTCTCTCCAGCTCTGAGGCCCCAATCCAGCAAATAAATGAACATAAATATCTTTACATATGTATGTAGTTTCACTGAATTGAATGGGACTACTCATGCATGTAAAGTTATTCACATGCACAAGTACTTGCAGGATAAAAGCAATAGTCCTCACTCTGCTCCATTTCAATCCCAGCAATAACTTTACAGAGACTTGGACTAATTCTAACCTCCTCTCTATCACAGGCTATCACATTTCACCCCAGTATGCGTGCATTGAGCCCAATAACTTGTTAAATAGCTTATGTTTGGCTAAAGCATATCTACCAGAAATGCATCTAATCTTGATTTAGAGACCACATGAGGTGGCATGGTAATTTGTACCAATTGTTAGTTGCTCTCACTGATAAAAATGTGTGCCTTCTTTTTAACTTGATTTTTTTCTGTCTTCAACTTCCTGATATTAGTTCTTGTTAGCCTTTCTCTGCTAAATTAAGGAGCCCTTTAGTATCTGACGTTCTTTTCTGATGAAGAGACTTCTACACCATAGTTATGTCTCAATCTTCTTTTTGATAAACTAAACATACTGAGCTCTTTAAGCCTCTCATGGTAAGGCATTTTCTCTAGTTCTCAAATTATCTTTGTGGCTCTCTTCTACACCCTCTCCAATTTTTCAACATCCTATTTAAAATGTAGATGCCAGAAACAGACACAGTATTCCAATATTTGTTTCACCCATGCCATACACATATATTCCTACATGCTTGTGTTGCTCTCCAAAATGGATGAATGATAACAAGGGTGAGTAGGTCAAAGTGAATTTAACTTCAAATGCAGGTGAGTTGACAGCTAGTAAGAATATAATGTGTAAAACAGAATATTGGCAATGTAACTGTTTTTCTTTAACCTAAAATCATGAAACAAAATTGGGGCTTTGTTTTACTTTCTCAGGGGTAATGGGTAATCCAAAAGGGAAACTCACAATCTTCACTCTCAGCTCTATTTTCTTAATGACTTGCCAAGAGCAATGTCTGACAAGTACAAAACCTGATTTGTTCATGTCACATCACCCGTATAAATGTTTTGTATAATGCAACATTAGTGCAACGATTCTGTTCCATCTATGAGTGAATGGAGTACAGTTCACATTTGTCAGTGGTAGTAATTTGTGGAAATGATAGACCAAGAAATATAATTTTTATTTCAGAAATGCCTGTATGGTAATTTTATGTGTTATTTATTTCACATATGGAATTAGGACTACACATTATCACACCTGCAATGGGTCCATTAAATGCCCACACCTGAAGCCAAAATACAAATCCATAAAGCACAACCACAGACATCCACACCCATCCATATAACCATATACATAAATCTCTAGAAACTGACTCCCACACACAGATACACACATGTATTCATGTTACACAACTAACATGCACTAACACATATATTGCCACGTTATTTATTGTTACAATTGTTCTTTAGTGCCTAGAGGCCCAAACTAAGATTAGGGCCCCACTGTGGTAGGTGCTGGACATTCACACAAAAAGAGAGAGTCAGCAACAAAGAGTTCATAATTAAGACTGTGAGACTGTCATGGAAGTCACAGATTCTGTGACCTCTGTAACTTCTTCAGTGACCAGCAGCAGCAGCAGCAGTTTGGGTGTTTGGGATGGGGCTAGGGCCAGGGAGTTGGGAAATGTGGGGGAGGCATACCTCAGGGTGGGGAACTCCCCATCTGTCACTGGCATGGCCCTGCAGCGCCTCCTTGGTGGAGAGGCCAGGGGACTCGGCATGCTGCCTGCGTTCTCAGGCTCCGCTCCTGCAGCTCCCATTGGCTGCAGTTCCCAGCCAATGGGAGCTTCACAGCTGGCACTTGTGGCGGGAGCTGCGTGCAGAGCCCCCTGGCCTTCTCTTCTACCTTGGAGCTGCAGGGACATGTGGAGCCAGATAGGGAGCCCCAGCCAGGCCCACCAATCCTCCCACCCAGCACCAGTGGGAGTCCTGGGCTGTACTGCCAACCCGTTTCTCCCAGCACCAGCACCTGGACCACGTCCCCCAGAACACCTGGAGCCAAGTTTTAGTTAATGATATATAGTAAAAGTCATGGACAGGTCACAGGCCGTGAATTTTTGTTTACTGCCTGTGACCTGTCCATGACTTGTACTAAAAATATCCGTGACTAAAATGTTGCCTTATTTATAATGTTACTCCTGGGGGAATTCTGCACCAAAATATTAAAAAGTCTGTACACAATATTTTAATATTCTGCATATTTTATTTGGGCACCACCCAGCCCAGGTACCCACACCCCTTTTCCCCCAGAGCTGAGCCATGGTGCACCCCCTGGCCCAGACACCACCATCCTCCTCTTCCCCACAAAGTCCAGCCATGGGGCACCTCCCAGACACCAGCTTCCCCCCTTAGAGCCCAGCCGTGGGGCAGCCCCCATACACCAGCTTCCCCCAAGACCAGCCACAGTGCAGTCCCCAGCGCAGATGCCAGCACTCCCAGAGCCTTTATTCCCTCCAGCTTCTTTACTGTCACATCCGGGTACGTGGTGTGCTGAGGCCCTGCTCTTCCTCACCCTGTGCTGAAGCTGGCTGGGTCTCCCAGGCTGTCTCCCATCGTGGGAGAGTGAGGGTAAATGAATGTGCATGCAGCCTCCAGCCCCACCGGGTTGGGCACTTCTCTCACTGTGAGATGGGCTCTGCAGAGTCCAGCGGCCTCTACTGGCAGCCAGAAATTCTACTGGGGAAACAAGGAATTCTGCAAAACTCTGCATTCTGCAGTGGCACAGAATTCTCTCAGGAGTAATTTAATGTAGCTAGAAAAACGTAAGGAGAAATGCATGATACATTAACTCTTCTGCAATTACTAGTCAAGGACATTTACTTTTTAAGAAACAATACTTTTTTTAGAGTTCCCATCTCTTTTAAAAACATGCTATGAAATGAACACACACATTTTATGTCATGAATTTTTTTTGTGCACAAACCAACAAGAGGATTAAAAGTCAAAGAGTTAGGCTGCAAATTTTATTTACACAGGTATACACATATGCGGCAATACATGCACCTTCCTACACAAAGACACACAGTCTCTTACCCACCTACAGACAAATACATACAATGCATGCTGGCACATACTTGCCTACACAAAGACATTTTTTCATACACTTTCTTACACACAAACCGTGGACAACAGACCTCCCCTACACAGACACACAAACCGATGACCATTACACAATAGAACACATACACACACTTCCCCTACACAGGCACACAGCATGCATGCACACGCTTTCCTACAGTTGTGCATACACGGAATGAATGCATCCATCCCCCTACAGCAGGGGGTTCTCAAACTGTGGGTGGACGAGACCCCTCGGGGGGGGTGCGAGGTTATTATGTGGGCTGGTCACAAGCTGTCAGCTTCAACCCCTGCTTTGCCTCCAGCATTTATAACGGCGTTAAATGTATAAAAAAGTGTTTTTAATTCATAAGGGGGAGTCGCACTCAGAGGCTTGCTATGTGAAAAGAGTCACCAATACAAAAGCTTGAGAATCGCGCTCTACACAGAGACAGGCTCTCTCACACATCCACCCACGCTTCGCGCCAGGGGTCAGAGCGCTGTGCTGCCTGAGGAGCGGCAGGGGGCGCTGTTGCTCAGGTGGGAGGAGAGACGCAAACGGGAAGCAGCGCTGCATGCTAGGAGCTGTCAGTGGTTACTCCGGTGGTTTCCGCTGTCGGGCTCTTCCGGCTCTTGTCGCCAAGGTAACCAGCCCCCCTGCCCCGCTCGCGTTACCGGGCTCGGGCACCGCGCGCTGCTCCCCCTCCCTCCCCCTGGTTTGTGCAGCTCGGCGGGTACCGGGCTGCGGATCATCTGGAGGCCGCAGCGGCCCTTTATCCCTCCCGGCCCCGCCTCTGCGAGCGGAGAGGGCGTTGGGGAAGTGCGCGGCCCGGTCCGCCAGACGGGGGCTATCCGGACACCCTCCGGGGGCCCCCCCATACCCCGTCGCGCCACAGCCTGACACCTCCTCCCGTTCTGGGTGCCCTTCTGCCCAGTACCACGGATGTCCCACTCCTCCCACACCACACCACACCCTGACCCACCCTGGGTGTCCCACTGACTTTCCCCTCCCTTTCTCCTCCCCCTCCCCCGTCCCATACCCTGAGACCCCCCCACCCCCCGCGATGTCCTCCTCCCTGCACACTGCACCCTAACGCTCGTGCCAGCCCCCTTCGCTGCTCTTCCCCTTCTTGTGTGTCCCCACTGAGGAGGTCCCCCTGAGCCTCCACCACTGCCCTGGGTGTCGTCTCCGGCCTCCCCCCCACCCCCGTGTGTAAAAAGGGGAAAGAAAGAAATCCAAAATAATGCAATAATCTGTGGAAGGACTCCCTGTTCCCCAGTGGTCTATGATTTGCTTTTAATTTTTTTTCTCTTGTTGGTGCAATTCAAGGCAGTGTTTTTAATTTGTGAAGCCCTGTACATTTTGTGAATTATCTGCCTTTCTCCTCCTGCCCCCCTTTGCACTACTGCAGTTGCTGAGATCAGCTAAGCTTATGCTGTTAGTCCCTGTCTTTGCCCCTGCAGAATGTCTTGAGGGTAGGATGCCCAATGGAGGAACACTTGTGCTGCAAGAGCTGGAATCTATTAACCTTCAGGTCATAGTGCAGAGCACATTTTTTTGGGGTCAAATACCTGCATGCTTGTGGCTACTGGTTGTCAAGGTTTTTCCTACGATGTTTGGTGCAGTACAGTGTTTTGTGGCTGGGTGTGCTTTTACTGCAGGCTGTTTAAGTCTAAGATTTGCACCTGGATGCTAAAGTGGGAGGAGATGCTAAAAAACACCAAATTCATTTATTATAAACTTTAAATTTTAAACTTTGTTCCTAAAGAAACAGCATTTATATAGTAATAAATCATTTGTTTTCTATTAGTGTTGCAGTGGTGCCTAAAACATGCTGTACATATACTTAAGAGCCATGAAAAGTTTACAGTCTGAGGGACTTTACCTTTATTGTAATCATGACATTTGTCAAATTCACTCTGTCGTCTTTCATTAATTATCACAAACCTTAAACTTTTCACTTCTCCATCTTTTAATGTGAACACGATGGCTTGCACTGACAATTGTAATTGCTGCTTAGAGCAATACTTGCATTCTAATTCTGAATGTATAATGAGACAAAAGAATGGATGAGACAGAAGACAGCCATTTAAACAGCAGTATTTTCAAATTCCTGTCATGGGACAATAAGTAGCTCCTCCCCCAGGAGTCTCTGGCCCCCGATGACCACTGGGGGAGAGAGGTGCTGATTGGCCAGCATTCCTCAGTTCCTTGGATTTAACTCAACGAAAGGGTCATGTGGAGCCTCTTACAGCTCCGTTCGAGCAGTCCACGCTACTCACCTGAATTAGGAATGGGAACCCAGCCTAACGGATGTTATGGATCTAGCTGTTTGCCTGTTTAGAGGATGCGGAAGAAATGTTTTTCTCCAATGGGCCAACTAGTAGAGGACCAGGGAGATTATTTTTTTTTTGCCTTCCTTGCAGCACTGTCAAGCCACAGTGGATTAAGTGGGAATGTGTTTAGTACCTAATTCAGGTACTGGAGTGGAGTTGCTTATTCATTGCAACTTTTGACCCGTTTCCAGTGCAGTTAAGTGAATAAAATGAAAGTAAAAGATTTGGGATTTTGGTGATGGGCCTTGGGCTCATGTGATAGGGTGAGATCTTGTGGCTCTCATGGGCCAGGGACCCTGCTGCACCCTCTGTCCTTCTCAAGGGAGGGGAGTAGTCCTAGGACTCCGAGAGAGCTGAGTCTACGCCACGTTATGGGTTATATAGTAAGGAGCCCTGTAACCTCAACACTGGAACCAATTAAATCCCCGGTATAGGAGAGTGTGGATGATGGGTTAAAGTTTAATAAAAGTTACAGCCTGCTGCTTAATTTCATGTGTCTGTCCTCATTTTGCTGCTGCATTCACATCAGTAGGTAATATCCTTTTTTTGAAAGCTGAAGCTACATCTGCATTACCAGTGCTACAGCTGCAGCTGTGCTGCTGTAGAATAGATGCTTCCTACATGAACTGAGGGTTTTTTTTTTTTCATTGATGTAGTTAATTCACTGTTCTGAGAGGCAGTAGCTAGCTGGACTGAAGAATTCTTCTGTGGACCTAGTTGTGTCTATAGTGGGGTTAGGTTGATCTAACAATAGTGGTCACAACATGAAATTTTTCAAAGCCTCAAGCAGTGTAGCTTGGTTGATCTAATTTTTAAGTCGATCAGGTCTTAGGAAAAAAATATACCAGTTGAGATACAAAAATATTGAATAGTCTTAAAAATATGCAGTCTTTAAAATAGTATCTCCTTTACTTAAGCCAACTCTGATGTATCAGTTTATGGTTGATGGAATGTCAGCAACATAGCGTGCTTGATTCATTTTTACTGTAAATGGGAGTTGGCATTCCGTGAATTCAGGGAACCTGGAAATGAGAGGTGGCAAGGAAGATTTACAGTCCTAACTTGCTGTCTTGTTTGCCCTGGTTATTGGTGGCATTCAACATATAGCTTAACGAATTGCGTGATAGAAACATTCACTGGCATAACTGCACCTATCCTACCTGTTTCGTTGGCTCTGTCATGCTAGAAATTATTTTGTGATGGTACATTGTAATGGATGATCACAGTAACACCTTATGGAAATTAACTCAAGCTTACTTTGTTTGGATCTTCTTCTGCCTAGCCACTGAAAGTTTGTTCACTGAGTTGTCTTCTGCAATTTCACTCTAATGGAGCAGCATAGATCTTAGATATGCAGTGACCAGAAAAGACCCCAAAAGGGCATGGGAAGAGGAAGAATGCAGACCAATTCCAGAAAAGGTTTGAGGAATGGGGTGGTGGTAAAGAAGAGACAGCCTCAGAAGTAACCAGGTGTGAGGAGTAGAGCAGGCAGGGTGACAATAGAATTGAATTGCTTAATATTCAGGTAGAGACTTTGAGTGTCTTTTGTCTATCAGATTAGCAGATGAACACACCTAAAAAATCTCTCCTAGGTTTTTTTTATTTTCTCCATTTCAAAGTTTATGGGAGGAAAAGGAAATGATGTTAGATCAAATGTATTACCGATCTCCTAAAACCAAAAATGAAAATAAAGCATTGAACCATTCAAAATATGAGTTTGACTACCATCATAATGCTATTTTAATTTTTCTGTTTTAAACAGTTTAACTGTTGATTCTCTCAGTATTATGACCACCAGACCTCCACAGTATGCTTATCTTTTACAGAGATTTTAGAACAAGTGGCAGAACTGTCTATTGACCTGTGAAGGATCTTAATAGATTTCCCGCCAGAAAGCTCTGCTCCTTTAGAAAGGGAACAAATGTTGAAAATATACATGCTCTATTTAATAGTCTTTGCTAACTAATTGTATAGTCCCTGATGCATGAAAGCATTTAAGCAAGTGCTTGACTAAGCATATAAGTAATCCTATTATGTCAATAGGACTACGCATGTGCTTCAGTGCTTTGGGGGATTGAGGTCATAGTATCACTTGTAAAAGTGTAGTGAATTTAATCTGAGTTAGTTTTAGTGTCCTGTCTTTTTGTGTTCATTTTTGAAGGGGGATAAAAAAAATGGAATATTTGTTTGCCCAAGTTTTGGTCATAAAAGAGGTCAGATAAAGATTTACACTCTAATAATCCCTTTATAAACCATGAATAGGATATGTGAAATGAAGTGCTCTGCAAAACAGTCATAATCTAGAAAATGTTTAGGAACATGTTGCATGTGATATAATTTCATAATAAAAGTAAATAGGTTGGTAATTTTTTGGCACAACAAGATACATAACATAGAATGTTGGACAAGGTGTTGTACATGAACAGGTTTGGAGGTTCCAAGAACACACACACAGGTTTTTCTCTTGTTTTTTAACTAAGATAAAATAGGGCTAAGAGGTATGACTTCTGACAAAATGTGTCAATCAATGTGGGGAACAAATACACTTGCCCTAAACAAGTGGGAAAAAGACTTCTGCCTCACTGAGCTTCATAGATTTTTTTTCTTTGATGAATTCAATGATTTGCATAAATTGCATATATAGAAAAAATGACTGAATGCCAGCTACTTAGATGGGGAAGAAGTGATATGGCTACTTCGAATGCAAACCTAAAAGTGATGAGGATTAAAATCTTTGCATTGTATTGGTTCCCAGTATGACTTTATAATCTAGGTTTAAAATATGATAATATTTGTATTTCCTTAAACAAAATCAGAAAAACACTCACAACTTTTGGAATTTTCCTGAAAATATTGGTGTGGTATGTTAATGACAGTAAAATTGGAGGAGAGAATATTTCATCTTTGTTTCCTTGCCACCTTCTTTGAGGTACAGTATTTAGGCATTCAAGAGGTAAAGGTGAAGTGAATTTGTTCCAGTTCAGTAGTTGATAAAAATGTTGTTTTCAATATGGAAAGAGTTATCAGGCCCATTTGATGAAAGCTTAATCTCACATTAACTCAAAGATGCATATTATGAAAATTCACTCACAAAACTTTGTTAATACAGAGTTGTGGTTGCCTGGTGGCGTGGCGTGTTCTTCAGAACATCATTTGCAAAACTTAACCCTGTGAAAACCAGGAAATAGATTTAAGGAACAGAACAGCTGTTCTGTAATAAATGAGTACTATATGTGTATATAAGATCCATTTCTGAGTAGCATCTGCTCGTTCTTTATTCCAAGGTCAGATTGTTAAATAGTGGTTCAGTATAGAATGTTAGTGGGTGGTTGAAAAAGATCCTCATCCATACATCTTAGTCAAAATGTTTCAGCTTCACGGAATAAGGTATAGATCAGTTGTTAGCTGCTGCTCTGTCAACCAAGGACCAGTGCAAGTGATGCGTTATTTGCATTAATATATCTTGAGGAATTTCTGGGTATGTAAGTAATGTTTATTCTTCCAGAAGTGTTGAAGTGATCACCACTGATAACTTTGAGAAGGGGGACAGGGATATTTAATATTAGAATTTGTCAGTGGAATTGTTAGGACAGCGGTCTGAAGATTTAATTAGGAGGATGTGGAGGATTATATTTAAGAAACTGGTGGAAAATGCCTTTACAAATGAAATATGTGTCAAAGAAGAAATGTAAACAATATTAGTAATTTAAATTGTAGAAAGAAGGATGATAATAGTTCTGTGAGTTGTCATGTAGAGAAACTTTGGAAGAAAAGAGAGACCTGCTAAACCTGCCAAAATAGATGGGTCATATATTGATTCTTCTTCCTCATATGTATTATTCAATGAGAAGGAAAAAAATCCAATTCTGAATCTCATGGTTTGAATATTGATACTCCGGAGCCATCTGTTTCAAACAAAATATAATACACAGTGGTCAAGAGGGGGAAAAAAGAAAAAAAATTTAAAAAAGCATGGAGTAGAAAAGGAAGACAGATTCAAGCAAATATTTCCCATTTGGCTGTAGAATGTCCTTATTAAAAGCAAATAGAAATTTATAAATAATGTCAGAAGAATAAACAGGAATCTTACTCTATTTGTATAGAGTAAAATCTGAGATGACAAATTTGAACATTTGTTGATTTGGCTTTTTGTATCTAAAATAGATGTTGCCATTTCTGCAGTGGCAAAAAATACAGTAAACTTTGCAAAGGAATAATTTGTCACTAGAGAAAAGACAGAAAGGA
This sequence comes from Chelonoidis abingdonii, assembly GCF_003597395.2. NCBI lineage: Eukaryota > Metazoa > Chordata > Testudines > Testudinidae > Chelonoidis > Chelonoidis abingdonii. Next base: position 67,117,839 of record NC_133771.1, read on the forward strand.
AAATACTCTCTCAGGGAAAAAAGTATGAAAGATCTTAAGTGCTGGTTGTCATATCCAGTGTAGATCCAGCTATTAAAATTCCTGAGCAGACTAGACAAATTAATCAACAGATAACTTTCCTCAATATGACATAATGGCTGTAGAAATGGAACCTATTGGACTCAAGGAAAAATTACTATCCTTAAAGCAAACTCTTTAGTGTAGATAATATTCTAACATTGGTGTACTGAAAGAAGAATTAACCCTAGAAGAGGTCATGCTATTAATTTATTGGACTTTCTTTGAGTGTGCATGTCTTCAGATCTTAGTGATGATGTGATAATAGATCAAGTAACAGTATTGGGTTATCATTAACACAGATAAAAAGTTAGCTTGTTTTCTTCATTTTTTCATGTCCTAATTTATTTTTTTAGGAGTGGTAAATGTGATAAAAATTGTATGATTTGGATTCTGTGTCAGATTAATTTTATTACTAAAATTATTCTTTCTGTTACAGTAATTCTTGGAGGCCTCAGCTGAGATCAGGGCTCCTTTTTTCCTAAGCACTATTACGTACAATAAGAGACAGCACTGACCCTGAGGAGCTTAGCCTCTAAGTAGAAAAGACAGAGGCCTTGGCTACACTGGTGCTTTACAGCGCTGCAACTTTCTCGCTCAGGGGTATGAAAAAAACACCAGTGTAAACAATGCCCCAGCGCGGCTGCAAGCTAATCTCCACGGGGAGGTGGAGTACCTGCAGCGCTGGGAAAGCTCTCTCTCAGCGTTGGCGCTGCAACCACACTGGGACTTCAAAGTGCTGCCGCGGCAGCGCTCCCACAGCAGCGCTGTGGAGTTTTGAGTGTAGCCAAGCCCAGAAGGTGGAAGAAAGGAAGTATTGTTATCCTCATTTTAGACATGGGGAACTGGAATCAGGTTTTCAATTGGAAGACTGTTTTCATTTTATTTTTTTATTTAATAAAGTGTATAATACTGTTTAATACAGTTTTTAATATTATGCAGAACTGTTCTTAAAAAAGGGGATGGGGAGGTTACATATCACCTGAGCATCACAAATCTTTTTCTTCTCTTTAAGAAGATGACTCCTGGAGACTTCTGGATTTCCCAATTGTAGTGAGAAGTCTGCGGACACTTATTTTGTCTAAGGCAGTGGGAAATGTGCTTTGAGGGTTTTTTAATGTAAAAATAATTATTAAATCTGAGTATTTGCTTTATTTTAGTCATAATGTATTGTGAAGCTAGAAGTACAGTAGGGAAGTTAGTTGCTGAAAGTGTTTGAAATATTTATCCTGTTTATCTTGACGTGAGCTGCCTTAGACTGCTCTATTAGGTATTGTTTAATTAGTTATTTATTAGCCTCAGTGAACTCTTATCTGTTACCTGGACTCTGGACCTTATAAAATAGGGGTGGTTGGGAGGAAGGGCCATTCTTTTACAGCTTGTATATTACAACGTATCTAATTTCCTTTAGTGTTCATTATTTTTGAATGGTCTCTGGAGTACATCCACAGCTTGGATGGGTCATTCAGTCCCTTGTTCAGAGCTTCAGTTTGTAGCAAATTTCCTTCTGAGGTAAGAAGCAGGACTGAAGACAGAGTGGAGGTGTTTCTAGAGCCTTTTATAGCTTTTTCTATGGGCTTGGCTACACTGGAGAGTTGCAGCGCTGGTGAAGGGGTTACAGCGCTGCAACTCATTCTGTGTACACACTTACAAAGCCCAGCCAGCGCTGCAACTCCCTGGCTGCAGCGCTGGCTGTACACCTGGTCTGATTGGGGTGTAGCGATTCCAGCACTGGTGATGCAGCGCTGCTCATCAGGTGTGGACACCAACAGCGCTGTTATTGGCCTCCAGGGTATTAAGAGGTATCCCAGAATTCCTTCGCACAAACAAAACCGGAAACGGCGTGCACCAATGGACGACCTGAACACAGCTTCTAAAAAACAAACACGATTGCTCTTGATCCGCGCAGCGAGCCGAGGAAGGGGAATTGCTTTGGAATGTTCACAGTTTTACGTTTGAGGGAAGAGGGGAGTTCCGTGTTGAGCCAGCTTGCTATGTGGTCTGGGCATTTAGGGTGCATAATTGCATTTAGTGAATAATAAGGGTGGGGGAAAGGGTCAAAACTTTTAAAATGTTGAAAGGTAGTGTTGTATCTCAGTAGTCCTTAAACTTGCAAGGCAGGGAGCTGAGAACATGCTGCTAGTGTTGTTGGGGGGGAGGGAGAAAATGAAACAGCACGGGCGGGGGCGGGGCGAGAGGGAGTCGTGGCGGAGAAGCTGCTTATTGGTCTGAAGCCTTTTGCATTTAAGAGTGATGTGAGGATGGTGGGGAACATGGCCAGAATTTGAAGGCAGGGAGCTGTCACAGTGTCTGCTCCAAAAATCCACTCTCTCTGTCTCCCCCACGCTCCCTGTCACACTCCACCTCACCCCCCTCTTTTGAAAAGCATGTTGCAGCCACTTGAACGCTGGGATAGCTGCCCACAATGCACCACTCCCAACAACGCTGCAAATGCTGCAAATGTGGCCACACTGCAGCGTTGGTAGCTGTCAGTGTGGCCACACTGCAGCGCTGTTGCTACACAGCTGTACGACCACAGCTATAACTCCCAGCGCTGCACATTTCCAAGCGTAGCCAAGCCCTATGTGGAGGGCATTCCATTGTTTTTACTATGGAAAATCACAGCAAAAAGATGGAGTTTGGAGTTACACGGGCAAATCACATGTCCATGCATTTCACCTAGTCGTGGCAGGAAATTCCATTAAGTGTAGATGGGCATCTCCCATGGTCCTTTGTCAGTAAAATATTCCTTTGATGGGCCACTCAATTTGAATAGTTCCTCCATGATGTGCTGGCTAATTACTTCGTGGGCGTTACCCTTGGAGCAAACATTTGAAATCCAGGTATAGAGCCAATACTTAAAACTTGAAAAATGATACATGCATACAGATAGCATAATCATAACCTTTTCATAGACACCTCACTCAACAACCTTTGTACAATATTTGCTGCAAATATATAATAGTAGTTGCAACAATGATCCATATCATCATATTCTAATCAGATAATGTCACAGGGTGTCAACAAGCATCTGGACCAGGGTGATCCAGTGGACATAGTGAACTTACATTTTCAGAAAGCCTTTGACAAGGTCCCTCACCAAAGGCTATTATGCAAAATAAGCTGTCATGGGATAAGAGGGAAGATTTCTCTCATGGATCAGTAACTGGTTAAAAGATAGGAAACAAAGTAGGAGTAAATGGTCAGTTTACAGAATGGAGAGAGATAAATAGTGGTGTCCCCCAGGAGTCTGTATTGGGACCAGTACTGTCCAACATATTCATAAATGATCTGGAAAAAGGGGTAAACAGTGAGGTGGCAAAATTTGCGGATGATACAAAACTACTCAAGATAGTGAAGTCCAAAGCAAACTGCGAAAAGTTAAAGGGGATCTCACAAAACTAGGTGACTGGGCAACAAAATGGCAGATTAATTCAATGTTGATAAATGCAAAGTAATGCACATTAGGAAACATAATCCCAACTATACATATAAAACAATAGGGGTCTAAATTAGCTACTAACACTCAAGAAAGAGATCTTGGAGTTGTGGATAGTTCTCTGAAAACATCCACTCAATGTGCAGCGGCAGTCAAAAAAGCTAACAGAATGTTGGGAGTCATTAAGAAAGGGATAGATAATAAGACAGAAAATATCATGTTGCCTGTATATAAATCCATGGTACACCCACATCTTGAATACTGTTTGCAGATGTTGTCGCTTCATCTCAAAAAAAAAATATTGGAATTGGAAAAGGTTCAAAAAGGGCAACCATAATGATTAGGGGTATGGAACAGCTTCCCTATGAGGAGAGATTAAAAAGACTGGGACTTTTCAGCTTGGAAAAGAGATGACTAAGAAGAGATATGATAGAGGTCTATAAAATCATGAGTGGTGTGAAGAAACTAAATAAGGAAGTGTTGTTATTTACTCCTCCTCATAACACAAGAACTAGGGGCCAGCAAATGAAATTAATAGGTAGCAGGTTTAATACAAACAAACAGGAAGTATTTCTTCACACAATGCACAGTCAACCTGTGGAACTCCTTGCCAGAAGATGTTGTGAAGGCCAAAACTATAACAAGGTTCAAAAAGAATGCATGGAGACTAGGTCCATCAAGGGCTATTAGCTAGGATGGGCAGGGATGGTGTCCTTAGCCTGTTTGCCAGAAGCTGTGAATGGGGACAGGGGATGGATCAGTTGATGATTTCCTGCTCTATTCATGCCCTCTGAAGCACCTGGCATTGGCCACTGTTGGAAGACAGGATACTGGGATAGATGGACCTTTGGTATGACCCAGTATGGCCGTTCTTACGTTCTCCCTCGGCAGGCCAAGCAGAAATCTGCTGGAACACATGACCCTACGTGCCCCCCACGCATTGTCTATGGGGTTAATTAGTTACAGATAGAGTATCTTTATTAAAACTATGATTTTTAGTGTCTAGCAGGGTTATGAATTTAAAAGTATTGTGCAGGTTTCTTTTGAAGATGGGGACTGGTAGGTCAGATCTAGAGCGATCGCTCTTGAAAGTTAGTGTCTCTCAAGTTGGTCCATACCTTGTCCACCTTATCTCTCTCACTTAAAATATGGGATTCTGCCGTAGCTAAACTTCAGAATGGTCTTCAGGGGTAGTCCTAAGTAAAACACATTGCAGTAATAGAATATGGATGTGAAGCAACCTATTGTGATGACTGTATCAGAAAGGAAAGGGAGCAACCCAACCTCTTGGTCAGCCAAAGCCAAAGAAATACTTAAGAATCTAGGGACATTCAGAAGTTTAATAACACTGGTGTTGCAAAACACTTTCACAAACATTTGTCATAAACCCTCAATAAAAGGAGACTGCACAACTCTGGCTAGCCTCTCTGGTTCCTTCTACCTGTTTAGCATCACATGAGGATTAAACTTAAGATTCACACCTAGGTGAAAGCTACCTATATTGGATAACACACTGATAAAGAGGAGACTATTAACTCTAGGTTTTCTTGAAGAGTCACAGAGCTGATTATCAATTTATTGCCATTTTTGGCTGTAGCCAAAATCACCTCAGCATCTCCCTGTAAAGGTGTGGGAAGTTCCTGCATGCCCTCTTGTGACCAGCTGTGGTAGGGGAGCCCCACCTTATTTTCCCCAATTAGGCATTGCCAAAATCATGTTAGCAAAGCTGGGAAAGGAGAACCCAGTACATAACACAATAGTATGTCTTCTTTAATAAGGTTACAGGACAGGAGCAATTACAACAAAGAGTATGTAATGTTCTCACCTCAGGACCCTGGTTCAGAGCTTCCAAACTTAGTTATCAAACAGTGTGTCTGAGTCTGGTTAGACTAGTCTCCTGGATGCTGGGAGAGAGAACCCTCTCCCTTGTCCAGATTCCTGTTTAAATAGCCCACCCTAAGGTTGGGCAGGCCTCGTTGATTACATATTAGGCTGTCCTGGCTATAGGCTCCAGCCTGTCCCTTAAAGTGATATAAACATTTTATTAAGATGATGTTAAAAAATGGTACAGAGTTTAAGCATAGAAGTTTCTGGTTATCAGGTAATAATGTACAGATTATCAAGGTGTGCGAAGTTTGGTTTAAGATCGGATGATGTAAGTACACTCCTTCACACTCCTAGGGAAGCTAAACATTAAACAGAAGAGGTCATAAAATCTGATGATTCTCAGGGCACCCAGGACTGTGAGTCACCTTGTTACCCCTTCTCTCAAGTGTGAGGGAATATTGCTTGAGCTTACTTGGGTGTTAGCTCCCTGACACCACCAGCTTGTTAGCCACCCAAGCACTCTCCTTTGGACTCTGTCACCACTTACTTTGCCTTGCAGGTTAACATTAGGTGCATCCCTGGTGAAACATTCCGCTGTCATGCCCAGCCTTTTATCCACTGTACACTGACAGTAATACCCGGTCCCCAAAAGAACAATATGCACACCAGTTTGTGTTATTCAACCCAGAATCAGCACCTTGCTTCATATCAAAGCTCTTAGGTATATTTATTGTGAAAACCGGGATACATTTATTATCAAAAATTCAAGATTAAAGTGATTGTGAGTAAGGGTATTAGAAACAAATGGTTAGAGATCAAACAAAATTATAAAATGCTGTCTAGAGATTAAACTTAACCTCCTGGCTAAAGTAATTTTATCTAACCCAATGTTGTCTTCAGCTTTTCAACCAAACCTGGCTGAGATCCCATTTTCATAAATATAAACACATAGCCTGTTTACTTCCTAGGTATAGGTTGCAGGGTTTTCTTGTTTTCCTCACAGATATACCCCCAAATCTTGTTGTCTTTGTAAACAGGCAGGATAACCGCTGGTGGTTTATTTTTCCTGTGTGCTGCTTCCCTGGTTTTCATAGATGCTAGGACTGGAAGGGACCTCGAGAGGTCATTGAGTCCAGTCCCTTCCCCTTATGGCAGGACCAAATACTGTCTAGACCATCCCGGATAGACATTTATCTAACCTACTCTTAAATATCTCCAGAGATGGAGATTCTACAACCTCCCTAGGCAGTTTATTCCAATGTTTAACCACCCTGATAGTTAGGAACTTTTTTCTAATGTCCAACCTAAAACTCCCTTGCTGCAGTTTAAGCCCATTGCTTATTGTTCTATCATTGGTTGAGCGTAAAAGGATTGCGTGGTATTTTACAAAGCACAAGCGAAAGTGCTCCACTTTAGAAGGACAGTCAGTTTCAACATACAGGAATGGGAGACACTGTTCTTAGAGGGAGTCGGCAAAAAGGGATCTAGGAGTTTATAGTGGGACCACAAGATTAAATATGGTCAACAGTGCGATGCAGTGGCAAAAAATGCAACATGGTTCTGGATGGCTTCAGGTCTTGTATTGTGGCAAGACCAAGAAATTCATCTTCCGCTCTACTCTCGTGCGTTAGAGCCTCAGCTGGCAGTATTGTATCCAGTTCTGGGCACCACATTTTCAGAAGGAATGTGGAGAAATTGGAGAGGGGTTCCAGAGAAGGCACAGGAATGATTACAAGTCTTGAGAAATGACCTATTGAGGAAGCTGAAAGAATTGGGTTTTTTAGGTTGAGAGAAGACTGGAGTGTGGACATTGGCTCTTTTCCAGGGTATCTTAAAGGGTGTATTAAGGGGAGGAAGAAAACTTGTTCACTTGCCTTCTAACGAC
>NC_133771.1:67127316-67128927 GCF_003597395.2 Chelonoidis abingdonii
TGATTGGATTTTTTAGTATCCTAAAACCCCAAGGCTGGTCTGTGCTCACCTTGTTTATTCTCAAGCCTCACCAAGAAAGGGAGTGTAGGGCTTGGGGAGATATTTTGGTGAAATAGGACTCCAAGTGGTACTTTCTCTGATTCTTTGTTTGAATCACTTGGTGGTGGCAGTGTTTACCTAATCCAAGGTACAAGGGAGAATTTGTGCCTTGGGGAGGTTTTAACCTAAGCTGGTAGAAATAAGGTTAGGGGGTCTTTCATGTGGGTCCCCACATCTGTACCTGAAAGTTCAGAGTGTGGAGGGAACCCTGACAAGAACTATACAGCTTGACAAAATTTTTGTTGCATCTTTACTTTAGCTGTAAATCAATCAAAGAAAAAATAACTGTTAGAGTACATGATAGAAGTGAAAAATAAAAAAGTTAAAAACGACATGATACAAGGCCTTCATGCTGACAAAAATAGAAATGGAAGAATAACTGCATTCCTTATTTCTCATACATTAAAGTGAGACTGTAACCTTACAGTAACTCCTCACTTAACGTTGTAGTTATGTTCCTGAAAAATGTGACTTTAAGTGAAATGATGTTAAGTGATCCAATTTCCCTGTAAGAATGAATGTAAATGTGGAGATTAGGTTCCAGGGAAATTTTCTTTTGCCATACCGTACAGTACAGTACTATATTTGGGAGGTCCCCCGCCTTACCCCACACAGGCACAGCTCACTGGCACTGGAGACAATGAGGCAGGCAAGGAGGCTGAAGGTGCGGTAGGCTAGGAGAAGCACGTTGCACAGTGGTAGCGGCAGCTTCCTCTACTCTGCAAGCACCAGGGGTGGGGGGCTCAATGTTCGGCCTGCCCATGCCAATCCTTCCTCCAAACCCCCACCCTTAACTTGCTTCTTCTTCTCCCTGTCTCCCTTTACTGCTCACGCCTCATCCTTGCTCCTCCCCCTCCCTCCCCTGCCTCTTGCAGCAATCAGCTGGCTTGCAGCGTTCCAGAGGGAAGGGGGAGGAGCAAAGACATGGCGTGCAGGCTCCCCCTACCTCCTGAACACTGCAAGCCAGCTGAATGCCATGGGCAGGAGGCAGAGGAGAGGTGTGCTGCGTCCTCACTCCTTCCCTTTCCCTCCTGCCTGCAGCAATGAGCTGGCTTATGACATTCAGGGGGCAGGAGGGAGGGGGGAAGAGCGAGGACTCGTTGTGACTCCCCCCTCCCTCTCCTGCCTCAGCTGGTTTGCGGTGTTCGGGAGGCAGAGGAGGGAGGGGGAGCCTGCATGCTGAGTCCTCATGCCTCCTTCCTGAACACTGCAAACCAGCTGATGGCTGCAGGCAGGAGGTGGGGGGAGGAGGGGGAAGACGCTCTTCCGTGGGGTCTACCAGCGGGCAGGAGGCGCTATGTGTGTGGGGGTGGGGCTAGAGAAGCTGATAGGGGGGCTGCCAGCTGTGGACAAAGCAGGCAGCCAAATGACGTTATAGTGAAGCATTGCACAACTTTAAATGGAGCTGTCAGGGTATGATTCCCCACTCTGAACCTTAGCGTCCAAAAGATGGGGTACCTGCATGAACCCCTCTAAGCTTATTTACTAGCTTAGAAATGATAGAGCTGCCAC
>NC_133771.1:67130494-67188830 GCF_003597395.2 Chelonoidis abingdonii
TTGCAAATAAAGAAAACAATCAAAAGACTAAACCGCCTTTCTAACTGGTACTTACTAAATTGAACAGAAGAGGCTGTTTCAGAAAATTGGAGAGTCTGTATACATGTCTGGTCCCTCTCAGAACCCAGAGAGAACAAAGAAAAAACCAAAAAGCACAAACAAAGGCTTCCCTCCACCGAGATTTGAAAGTATCTTGTGTCCTGATTGGTCCTCTGGTCAGGTGTTCCAGGTTAGTGAGCTAGTTAATCCTTTACAGGTAAAAGAGACATTAACCCTTAATTATCTGTTTATGACAGGAGCATGTTCTGTAATTGAGCAGGGACGTAAGATCGAAACAACGTTAAGCGAGAGGACATTAAGTGGGGAGTTAATGTATTTTTAATGTTTTTTCTCCTATTGCACATTGGGAGATTTATTTGAAATTACAGAAGTTTTCTTCAAAAACAATAAACTTTAATCATGACTACTGTATGCAAGTTTATGGCAAGAATGTAGTTACTTTTATTATAAATTAGGGTCCACCTCTACCCCGATATAACGCAACCCAATATAACACGAATTCGGATGTTACGTGATAAAGCTGTGCTCTAGGGGGTGGGGCTGCTTTACTGTGTTATATCCAGCAGTGGGGCTCAGGCAGAGATTTAAAGGGCCCGGGGCTCTGGCTGCTGCGGGGAGCCCCGGGCCCTTTAAATACCTCCAGAGCCCTGCCCCAACTACCCCGGGGCTCCAGCAGCAGGACTTGGGCAGTGATTTAAAGGGCCCGGGGCTCCCGACAGCATCTGGAGCCTGGGGCTCTTTAAATCACCGCTGGAGCCCTACTGCTGCTATCCCGGGGCTCCGGCAGCAGGCTTGGGTGTCGCTTTAAAGGGCTTGGAGCTCTGACCGCTGCAGGTAGCTCTGGACCCTTTAAATCACCGTCAGAACCCTGCCACCGCTACCCCACCGCTATCCCAATATAACGCATTTTCACCTCTAATGCTGTAAGATTTTTTTGGCTCCCGAGGACCGTGTTATTTTAAATATAAATGGTACATTGAAGCTGGGGTGCGTTATTGAAAAGACTATGAAATGAAAAAAGGCAAAACTTTCCTTTGGGGTGGTTAGTTTCTAGTCCTGTAATAACTTGCAGTTGTTATGTGACATGCCAGATCAAATGTCCCAGAGCTAGGATAATTCTTTCAGATCACATTATAGTTAAACCAGGCCTTCTCTTGAATTTGTATTTATGCTCAGGGTAGATGCATGGAGGAATATTGATAAGGTACACTGAAATCTAATCTATTCTAGGTGCAGAAGACATTGTCACACTACATTTTTCTGTATTGACACTTCAAATAATAATGGTAATACTGTGCAAAATCAGTTGTACAGAAATTACATTGGGTAAATGTTTTAATAACAACAACACTTACTAGGTCATTAGTAGCTGAAGATATTTTTTATTCTATTAATTTTTCAGAAGAAATAAATAAAACTCAACATTAATTCTATTAAACAAATGTATAATGGATTGAAGTAATAATCTCTATCTAATACAGATTATATTTAATAATCTAGTGGAATAGTATTTTGGAAAAAATATCCCAATAGAGAATAAATATGGAAACTTTAGGACACTTACAATGATTTTTTTTCCATATTTTTTATTTTAAAATAATTCTGATTAAATGTTGTGCTTGTAAAAGGGACTGGACAGCACAGTAGTTTCTTTATCCACCGAACATGTATAGCACATACAGTGGTGAGTAAAAGCTTTCCCCACATTAACAAGGTACATCAGGGAAGTGAGTCTCAGGCTAAATGGGAGAGGATTAGGGAAAGGGCTCTATTACTGAATAGGATAAAGTAAAATATAATCTATGTATCATAATTATGAAGAAACATAACAATGCACACACTAGCAATTAAATAATACTATTATTTCATTAGTGTCAAGTAGTGGGCACTTGACCAATATCTAAATATGTAGATTATTTAATTACAGGCTACTAATTATCATATTTGTACATGGAAAAGAGCCAGGAAGATATACTGAACTGTTGATATTTAAGGCCTGGTCTACACTACGCGTTTATACTGATTTTAGCAGAGTTAAACCGATTTAACGCTACCCCCATCCACACGAGGCCCTTTACATTGATATAAAGGGCTCTTTAAATCGGTTTCTGTACTCCTCCCCGACGAGCGGAGTAGCGCTGAAATCGGCATTACCATATCGGATTAGGGGTAGCATGGCCGCAAATCGACAGTATTGGCCTCCGGGTGGTATCCTACAGTGCACCACTGTGACCGTTCAGGACAGCAATCTGAACTCGGATGCACTGGCCAGGTAGACAGGAAAAGCCTCGCGAACTTTTGAATTTCATTTCCTGTTTGGCCAGCTTGACGCAGATGCCATACAACCAGCAGCCAGTATGTGATACTTGCATGAGTAGTCAGCACCCCTTTGTAACTAATGCGATCTACTTGAAGAAGTCGAAAAATGGCTCCTGCAGGATGCTCCGTGATCGGGAGGGTTGTTATACCTCGAAATCTCTGCATCGCTGTCATAGTGGACGAAGTGTATGCGCTTCTGTGCTAACAGCAAACTCCGTTCCCAAAAGACGAAATTGAAAAAACATTTGAATAATATTATTACCTAGAGGCTATGTGAGGTCCGAGAAGCATATCAATATGGAACTCCTACCAACCCATGAGCATCATGACTTGCAGTGCAAGTGAAAATTAAGAGTTCTCAGACAAGTATTACAATCACTACTACGAAGTAATAAATCTGGCAATAACAGCGACTACCCGTAAGGGCTCTGGGGCAGGCTCGCGAAACATGCTGCTTCTACGCTGCGCATGCATATTCTAGGGGGTCCGCACCACTCACTCCCAACCCCTGTCTGTTGGATTCTGACCGCGTGGGTGGTAATCTCAGCCTGGTTGGGATTCTCGGGACCGGGAAATGAGGAGAAGGAAAGTAGAGGACAAGCTTGCAGAGAGCACACAGGACCAAGTTCTCCCCAACAGCCAGGACTTTTCTCACCCACATGAATTATCCTCCCAGCCCTCCAACCACGTAAGCCCAGGACACTGAAGCCATGGAATCAACCTTGTGGAGTGCTGACTGACTGTAAATATAAAACCTGGTTCTCAAAGAAGCGGCGTTTTATGATTTGATGTGCTCTGAGTGAGATGTGGGAGTCAATTCAGCTGCAAACAGTATTGGTAAGGAGTTTGTCTTATCATGTCTGTGGATGGAGCAGAAATCCTCCGGGTACTCTCTCGATGAAGCTCAGTCCTTGGAGGTGCCCACAAAGCCCTTTTGCAGAAGTTTCTGGGCAAGGCAGCCTTTTTCCGTCACCATGGTAGACACTTGACACGCGATGGCATTGTAGCAAGTAACGTGGGTTTCAGCATGACAAAAGCCTACCTGCGTATGGCTGGTTGCATTGTTGGCATTCAAGCAACATCCGTTCTATCCTCTCATGTGTTCCTCAGGAGAGTGATTTATGCTCTGGTAACCTGTCTGAAGTTTTCAGATATTTAATAAGAGGGGACATAGATGGCATTCCTACGGGCTGTTTGCCTGTTGCTAAAAGAGAATCTTCCTTGCAGTGTAGCCAGTGGTGGGAGAGGAGGGAGGTAATGGGGCTTGAGCTTTTTCGCATGTTTTTGGCTAGCAGGGATCTTCCTGTACCAGCACGCTGGGGGAACGGGACGGACAACAGGGTGATTAGCAGGATTTTCTCCATGCACCAGCACGCTTGTGGGGGGAGGAAAGTGATCATCCCATGGTGAGATTGGATAAGGCGTTGCTTTTCTGCTGCGCATGTTTTCAGTGTAGAAGAAGCAGACTAGTGGCTTGCTTGGTATTTGGAAGGAGGGCACTGTTGTATTGAAGGCTGCAAAAGCCAAAAGGACAATGCTTACCATGGCCGCATGCAAGCTGATTCTGCTGCCCGGACCTGCCGGTTCTGTGAGTATCTCTGACACCAGAGCCGGCAGGCATCAATTAAGATGCAATATATGGACCTGTAGTGAAAATCACATGTGCTATGTAGGTGGAAATAGGTTTTCACTGTGAAGAGTATAACCATTATTTTGTAATGTTCATGTACTCTCTCTCCCTCTGTTTACCTCCCTCATGCAGCAGGCAAATTTTCAATCTCCCTACTCCATCCGAAGGCGTATCTTCAGATAATGAAGGAAAAAAAAGACGCGAAAGGTGATACCATGTTTCCGAAATCATTTGAAAGTAACCCGCATGGAAGAGCTCATCTGAATGCGTGGATAGGACGTGTGATCAATATTCACAGGAAGATGCCAGTGAACGTCAAGGGACCAGGAGTGTAAGCAACGTGAGGAGAGGCAGATGCTCGTGCGAGGATGAGAGGGGTTGAGCCGGCAGGGTAGGTCTGACTTATTGGCTGGCCCCACAACTGAAACTGGGTGGCGGGAGTGGGCATACGCTGTGGATTAGCTGCTGGTTTTGACTCAACAGAACTACAGTGCCCCTTCCGGACCCTCTGGTGGAGCTTCACCGGAAGAGCGCTGGTCGGTCACAGATGTCCGCTGCATGGGTCCCCTGTGTATACCACCTCCAGACCGTCACCGGTGTTCATGTTCTTCTCCTCACCAGACCGTGTAAGAACGCTTGGGAAGGCTTCGGCACCCGCCCACTCCACCCCATGTGAGGGCAGCCCAAAGCAAAAGGGCATATCTGATACTTTGAGATAGTTTTCTCAGTGGCCTTTTCCTTCCCTCCCTATCCCTCCCAAACCCCACTCTGGCTACCTGTTGTCTAGTTCCTCTCCCTCATTTTTATAATGACTTTTTTAATAAAGAAACGATCATTATTTTTTTAAACGATAGTGACTCTATTTCCTTAAGCAGCTGTAAATCGATAGGTGGGAGGGTGTAAACATTACAGGGATGGCAATCAGTGGGGCTCAAGGGAACACAACACAACATCACACCGTACCGTGGCCCGCGTGATGGAAACCCTTTTCAAAGCTTCGCTCCTGCGCGACCTCGTGCTTCTGTCGTGTGTCTCTCTAATCGCCCTGGTGTCTGGCTACGTTAAAATGGCAGCTCTGGCCAGGTGATTTCCCTCAGCTTCCCCGCCATAACGGTCTCCCCGCTACTCTCCAGAGATCTGTGGAGCACACAGCAAACAGCATCAAATGGGTATTTTGTATGGAAGGTCTGCGTGAGTCAGTAAATGTGCGCCAGTTGCGCCAAACAGCCGAATGACATTTCTAACACCATTCCGCACTGCTCAGCTGTAGTGTGAACAGCGTCCTGTGATGACTGTCACAGGCTGCCTGTGTAAGGTTCATGAGCCATGGATCAAGGGGTAGCGGTACCCAGCATAACTACAGGATTTCCATCCCCACTGTTGTTTTCTGGTTCTGGGGAAGGAACTCTTGCTGCAGGCCGCTCCTCACAATACCAGATGCTCACTCGTTCGTTAACTCCCTTATTCTTTGAGAGAGTATAGTCACCTGTTTCCTTGGCTTTCAATCCACAGCGATGTGAATGAGTCTCGTTGAACCTGTGCCCTGTGTAGTTCATCACCAGTATTGTTTTGCAGCAGGAGCATAAAAATTAGCCCTCCTCCCGTGTTTAACGTAGCTGTAGTGCCCTGGTGCTCCGGTTTGCCAAGATAGGGCTAAGTGGGTTCCCATCTCTCACCCCCCCCACAGGTTAGGGAATTCCCATTTTCAGCTAAGCCTATCCACTAGTGAACCTTTGCACGTTTCGCAGGAGTCACAATCTTTGCGTTCGCAGTAGCTCACATGGTATTGCTGCTACTTGCATCACAGCAGCCCCACAGTGATTTCCCACTTCCAACAATATGATGTCCCGATCTGAGCGGTAGCTGGTCTTGGTCATGCTAGTTCTGCAGGAGGGCCTATTGCCTACTTGCTTGGTTATGGTGTTTCAGGCAGGGGAAGCAATCACAAAGTTCCACTGAAAGTGCTTACGAGCTTATGCAGAAGTTGATCGCAGTCACTCCCGCGAATCAGTCCCGAACCGTGTGTGTGTCCTCCACTCAGTCTGCTTGTTCCCTGGGCCCGAAAATCGGCGTTCAATGGCTTAGAACTGCCCCGTTAATACCAGCAGGATGTCCAGAAGTGCCAGGGGCCCGCCGGTTGAGAGAATCTGTGTCCATTGTCTCTCTCACTCTCGTTGCCGCTCTTGCCTTGGCCGCCCGCCGTGCCTCGCCTGCTGCGGGCTCCTGCGTTTCAGCATAAGTGGCCCTACAACATAGAATGCGTCAGTGTTTACAACATCCCGTGAGCGGTCTTGATGCTGAGCAGGTCCCATGCTTTTTCGCCCGCTGTCTGGCTAGCGTTTGCACAGTTCACCCAGGAAAAAAGCGTGAACAGTTGTCTTGCTGCTTTCACGGAGGGAGGTGGAGGCTGTTACCCAGAACCACCCACGACAGTGTTTTTTGCCCCATCAGGCACTGGGATCTCAACCCAGAATTCCAAGGGGCAGAGGAGACTGAAGGAACTATGGAATAATTACGGAATAGCTACCCACAGTGCAGCGCTCCGGAAATCGATGCTAGCCTCGGTACATGGACGCACACCGCCGAATTAATGTGCGTAGTGTGGCCGCGTGCACTTGACTTTATACAATCTGTTTTACAAAACCGGTTTCTGTAAAATCAGAATAATCCGTAGTGTAGACATAACCTCAGTCAGGATTAAGGTCTCGAGGAAAACAGACACATTGTTCTTTAAGTAACATATAATAGTCCTGATCCTCTGTTTCTAAATAAGAGTCCATATTCTGGGCTCTTACTCTTTCACACAAACATTTGTGGGTTGGGGGTGGGAGCCTGGAAGGGAAGTCTCTCTCCTCACCAGAATATAGGTGCCTTTTTCGTACATAATGTGTAGCTGGATAAAGAAGAGATGCGGAAATATTTTTAACCTAAGAAACATTTGTTCACTATGTCAGTTCTTTCCTCTTAAGAATCCTGCTGCTTTTGTATGTTTATTCTTTCTTCTCTTTTACTGTTGTTAATATTTTATTTCATTCTTGGAGATCAAAGATTGACAGTCATTGTATCCCTGGGACTTTGTTCTCTGCGTAAAATGTAAAATGGATCTTTTTTTGCATTTATTTTAAAGCAAAGATTGTTAAACAAAATTTCATAAAAGTAATAGAACTCAAGCCCTTAACTTCAGTGGGAAATCCCAGAATGCATAAATTGGCACTCTCATTGAGCATATTTGCTTCATTAAACATTTGTATCATACTTTCCTCTTCTGTTCTGACACAGAGAAAATAAAGGACAATCATCACTATTGTTCCATCCACCAGGCAGCAAGGATGCAAAAGATTTGTGAATCCAGCCTTTATATATAGATCCCATCTGTCCCATGTCCCTTCCTTCCAGTTTGTTTGCCTCCTTGTATCTAGAAGCATATGTCTGTTTTCTTTCTTTCCTTCTTCCTTTAGTTCTCATTCCTGTTTTATTTTATAGGGATAAGAAAGAAAAGAAAAAAAGTGGGGAGGGGGAAGAGACTCACAAAAGGAGGACAGGGAAATGAATAACCAAGTATTCCCGTGATCCTGGAGAAGAAGAGACAGGTGGAGGGAGAGTGTTGAAGACAGAACAAAGAGTTATCCATCTAGGTATTTGTTTGTTTATTTTTATGGTCCCATTGGCCTAATATCAGAAGTCAATACAGGAGTCTTCCACCTTTCACCAGGGTTCTTGGGGGAATGGGGCAATGCCTGAAGGATTTCTCATTGTCACCAATCTTGCCTTTCTCCTGGGTATTTGAGTGACAGGCTATCTCCTAACTGCAGTGAAAGAAGAAATCCTGGGAAGACTAGCTGAGCTCAAATCTGGTGACCTCAAACTCCTTGGCAAAATTGAATGGCTCATCTTGACTGTATCTGCTAAGTTCACTTGGTTCAGCTGTTGAAACCCAGTGCCCTGTTTAGCTGTGTCTTCACTGAGTATTATAAAGGAAGCTTGAAGGTACAACTTTCTCCTTTTCTCCCAGTTATTGAAAGAGCTGAAAAAAATAGGCTGAGACAGAGGTGGCGATATTGCTTGCTATTGGGTGGACTCACCACTCATGTTTTTCTGGCTTGATGAGCATGGTGTTTAATCTCTCTATATGTATCCCAAAATGTGAGATTATCTGCCCTATGGCTTTGTTCTCTTCAGTTACCTACAGCATCTCAGGTAACTGTATTGAAGTTTATGGAATAGAGTTCCATAGAATAGGGTTTCTTGCTGAGATTGGAAAGTGCCTGGTGAATGGCAGAAAATTTTCCACATTTTATGTTACACATCTTGGACAATAAGAAGACATTTATTAGATAGTATAATTCAAGAAGCATTCCTTTTCTGAGTCCTTCAGAATTTTTTTGACTTCCTTGTAACAGTTTCCAAGGATCTACACCTTTGCTGTCGTCTTCATCTTTAGATCTTGGGATATTGCTTTCCACCCCTACATTGACTTTTCTGCTTTCAGTTATTTCAGAGGCCTTTACTTTACTGTAATACACTCCCCAGTAACTCCATTACTTCACAATAGAAGCTTAATAGGAGCTGTCTTTTGAAGTAGCTTTTTTAGTTGCAATCACATCTGCTAGGCCAGGTTGTGAATGGAGTTCTCTTATTTTTACTCCTCATCTTCAGTTTTCCACTTGATTTAGGTGTTTTTTGCTGTCTGCTGGACTTCATCCTGAAATTGAACGTGAAGTTACACGTCAGCCAACTCATTGTCCTTCCCATTCTTTGCTCTTACCCAAGACCGAAAACTGCATTTGTTGGATGTCAAGTCTATTATGTAATTACATTTATCTCATTTGCGGGAATTTAGAAACCTTAAGTCTTCGTGTGTGTTTTGTGAGCAGTCAAACAGAAAAGACTGTGACAAAAGCCAGTAGAAGTACACAAATATAAGTTGTAGTTCCCAGAGGGTTTGTGGATGGTACCATAGGAGCAGTGGAGGAAAAAAAAAATAAAAGAAGATTAAGTAAAACTAAAATATGGATACACAATAGAAGTCCTGTGATGGTGTGTCACCACAATGTTGTAATCAGAGAATCCCACCGAGTTCAGTGTAGACCACTGCAACATGCTGCTAAAACCTCTGATTACAAAATACTATTAAAGTTGTACCTGTGTGCGTAGACTTACTTTATACAAAACAGTACCCGGTAATCCCTTTTAAAAGTATGGTATGGTATATGGCTGCAGATCGTGACAAAATATGTCATTAAATTGGAACACCAAATGTGCAATAAGTAAATGTTAATGCCCAATGCTAGTTCTGAGAACTATGCAACTGTGTTGCATACATATGTCCTTTTTTTTCTTTGCACAGGGGTGATTCAGAAAGTTTGGTTACTTCATGGAAAGCATGATGACAAATTGTTCCAATGATGGCTCAGAAAGAAAAAACAAAATTCAGAAATACTATTTTATTACATAATGTACAGTTGTGCATTCATTGGTTTGAAATTACGGTGTATTGCATTTTTTGAACTGCTCCTGCCATGAGTATGAAGCTTTCAAACTGTTGCTTCATTTAGAGTTATAAACCTGAGGAATTTTTTTTTGCATGAAATCTTTGAATAATTTACATGACTGGATTATTCAAGATGACAGGGTGAACACAAACTCCTTTCAGGAAACACATTTAATATCTGTGCAAAATAATATTTTGTACACAATACACAGATTGTCCTAATTAGTAAGCCTAACTTTATTCTTACATATCTGTAAAACTTTGTACAGGGACGAGATCTACATCTATGATGATCACAAGCTCTTTGCATGAAATTTTATATCTACAATTATTTTAATATTATGAAACTTTTGAAAAAAATGTTCACTTTTTTACAGCTAATGATTTTACATGAATTGGAAGCTGGTATCTAGTGGGGACTCTGTGGGAGGATGAACACGGAGGAGGTGGAGCTACTGAGTGACTCCAAATATAGAAACTATGTAGCAGCAGTTGACAAAGCACTGAAGAACTTTGAATACTCCAGTGAATGGGCAGATTTGATATCAGCACTTGGAAAACTAAACAAGGTATGACAGTAGCACACTTCAGAAGAGGCAGCAAATGTATGGGAGAATAAAGCTTTGAGGATTGATTCCTGACTATAACAAAAAAGATAAGGTTTTAACAGTCTTAAACCTAAAATATTATTAAACTGTTGGAAAAATAGCTTAGCAGGTTAACCTGCACATACGTTAAATTGCTCAATGAACAGAAATTTCGGAGGTGCTAACAAGCTCTTTGATGATGAACACCACTTTTTCTTGATTTTTTTTTCAGAATCCTGTTTCTTCTTTCTTCGTTCTTGAGATCATCCCTATAGTTCCCCCACCACCTCCACAAGAGGGAGGGATACCTCAGTGGTTTGAGCATTGGCCTGCTGGGCCCAGGGTTGTGAGTTCAATCCTTGGGGGCGGGCACTTAGGGATCTGGGGCAAAAATCAGTACTTGGTCCTGCTAGTGAAGGAAGGGGGCTGGACTCGATGACCTTTCGAGGTCCCTTCTAGTTCTAGGAGATAGGTATATCTCCTATTATTATAATTCCTCTAATTATAAAGAGAAAGCTGTAGTACACTAGGAAGGGCTCTTTCTGTCCTCTTAGATATCCTTGCCTTTATGCTGACCTCTCTCGTGCTTCCAACCAGACAAGATGGTCCCTCACCTTGCACAGTAGCCCCATTTGGTTCTCTGCCTCTTACTCTTCCACACATACTTGTCTCCTTCCATCTTGGCTGTACTGATCAAGTCTGGAGGAATTTACAAAGTGTGTGTTTATTAAACCAATTGTGTAACAATTCATCTCCAAATAAAACAGCTAAAGACATAATCCTTGCCAAAACCAACAGATTAAAACAAATTTAAAATCTCTAGTACGAGCATTTTTGGTGCACTCATGACCCAAAAAATATTAGGAAAATGTTTAAAAAAAAAACAAAAAAAACCCAGTTCAGTTTCTGAATCATAATATTTCCAAAAGGCTTTTCCAATTTGCTCCAAATTTGAACGACAAAATCACAAGTTTCACCATGGGCTAATATCAGGTATATGAAATTCCAAGGCAAGGGGTAGGATAGTGCAGCTAGAAATTGGGGTTATAATGGGAAGCAAAGCTCAGTCCAATTAGTAGTTAATTTTCATTAGGAAATACATACAAGTTAATCCCTTGAAATAATTTAGTATGGAATATGAAATATTTTGTAATTTTCAACTGATTTATATATATAAAGCTCACAGGCAAAAGATGTAATGTTTGCTGCTTATTCTGTGGGTAATCTGGGACCAGAAAACTAGTTACAAAATTTTTATCCGTGTTTCTAGTGATTTTTCAGTAGAAACTATTACTATGATAAATGAGAAAGAGAAAGCGCCACATTTTTCACAGGAGCACACTGAAAATCCTTCACTCCCTTTCTCTTTTAAACTGGTGTAGCTTTGTTTATATTTAATCTCATCACTTCTAAACTTTTTAGCAAAATTAATAATTTACTCTAATTTACATTATTGGACCAACCCTATATTTCTCATCCTCCCAAAACTACCAGTGAGAGTTTTGGATGAGGCCAGGATACAGGATTGGACTCTGAACATTGTTATTGCTCTGTCAATTAGTCAGCAAGATAAAAATATGTAATAACTCAGTGTACTTACGTGGCACTGCACAAACATAGGCCCTGATCCTGCAAGAAGCTCCATGTGGGCAGCCCCATGTGCTCCCATGGAGCCTCATTGAACACTGTTGGGTTCCATGTGTGCTCACAAGTCAGCCCATGTGGAACTCCGTAAAGGATTGGAGCCTCAAACTAACTGGTCTGAAGCACTTTTATTTTGCTCACTATGTGCTATGCAATATTCAACATTTGGGAGCACTGCTATGGTTGATGAGGATTACAGAGTAGTAAATTTGTATAAAAAAGCTTTAGCTTTTTTTTTTTAATGTTGGTTATGGTATTCTCAGTACATTCTTACACTAAATAATGAAGCATTATTAACAAAAACATCCAAAAATTAAAATGCAGTTCTATATTCCAATATCAAAGGTAACTGTGAATTCAGTTATGTCAGTTCTGC
This sequence comes from Chelonoidis abingdonii, assembly GCF_003597395.2. NCBI lineage: Eukaryota > Metazoa > Chordata > Testudines > Testudinidae > Chelonoidis > Chelonoidis abingdonii. The sequence goes on from NC_133771.1 coordinate 67,142,602, forward strand.
AGTTTTTTGTTATGCACACTGCATCAATCTACGCTTCTTAAACAGCAACTCTTGATTTTTGCCTGGAATAATTTTAAAAGGGATCACAAAGAGTCCTTTTTCTGGTGACTTTCTGCTGCCAACCTGTATAGGCAGCTGGAGAGTTTTAATTTCTGTCCTGAAATACTACAGTGATACATGTGCCATAAAAACCTGAATAAAATAGAATAGACAGACTTTAACTTGGGCCCTGATGTACGTGAAATTGCACCTATTTACTCAATTTCACTTATGACAGGCACAGAGTAGGCCTCAGGGTAGAAGACAGTAGAACAATTTAATAAAATTGAAATGTGGGACAGTTTTGTTTGGGTCATGGAAATATATTATGTCGCCCAAGTGGGATATTTTTAATTGATTTAAATTTTTCTTGGCAGGTTTTACAAAACAATGCAAAGTACCAAGTAGTACCTAAAAAGCTGACCATTGGCAAGCGTCTAGCACAATGCCTTCATCCAGCCTTGCCAGGTGGGGTTCATCGGAAGGCACTTGAAACATATGAGATTATCTTCAAAATCATTGGACCCAAGCGTCTGGCTAAAGATCTTTTCCTGTACAGGTAAAAATAGTTAAAAATATCATTAACTTTCAGATTTTTAGTTCATCTAATGTAGTTTAGAAGACTTCTTCAGTTTCATATTTTAAACATGTTTTTAAAGATTCTATACAGATGAACAATATATGCTGTAGCAAAACGAGCCACTTAGCTGCAGCATCTTGCAATATGACAAGTTAAAGGCTAACGATAAATACAATATCCTGTAATTTAACCAAAAGCACCACTGCTGATGCTTGGTGTTGGAAGACAGGCTCCAAGGTGCTTAGCATCTCCATTAAAGGTGGCACATGCCAACTAAGGATCGAGTACTTGAAGGACAAGCAGCAGCTTTTAGAGAGAAGTGTTCTCAGTAGCTACTGGTGTGGTGCTCTGCCCTTGTTCAATGATGATAACAGTTGGCTGCGTGCGTGTTCCCTCTGTGTGCTGCCCCACATGATTCTGAAAAATAAAATTGTGTTCAGAATTCTGTTTTTTACACGTTTGTAGTAATTTATGAGATTTGGCGCAGACAGTGAAGATGTATTTTTGTTAGTTAGAAAATCTCTGTTTTGTTCATCAGATTTAAAACTGACTTCTGTTTTCCTGAAATAGCTATAGAAGCAGCAATTGCACATAGCAAATGTAGAAAATCACTTAGACACCAAGTTATAGAAAGATCAGATAAAAGAACAGCCTGTGCTGACTTATAACATAAAGGGATCAACCCAGTGAAGATATTATTTTTTTATATGCAATCCTAGTTTTTGATCATTTGGGCAGCAATCATAATCCAGGAATGAACCATAGCTTTAGCAGTCTGCCTTGTGTTTGGCTCTGTTTAGATAGATTTTATTGTTTTGGAATGGGGGTATGGAGAAGGGGTATTAGTTTATCACCCTCACAATGTGGAAAAACCCTCATAATAGGAGTAACCCACTGTTCATTTACATTCATTCAACGTATGCTTATAAAATTAAACTTTCCTTTAACCCTTTTTAACATTCACACATGAGCAATGGGGCTGTTGCTAGTTTGAGGACTCACTTGTGGGCTGAATATCTGCAATCAATGGATACTGTGTTGTTTGTTTCTTTTACATTATATTGTGTGATATTTGTATATTTATTTTGTTTGTCCTGCGTCTTATTTTTGTAAAGTACAAGTTCATAGTTTTTATTATAGGGAAATAATTTTCTGTACTTTTTAACTTCTTCAGATTAAAAACATTAGTTCCCATTATGCCGTGTCTACGTTTCTCTGTTTTCTTTATAGACTTGAAGATGCTTTTCTTGTGGGGGTTTTTTTTTGTTATAATTCTTTTTCTACTATCCTGCATTTAAGATTTAATTTTCCAGAGGTGGATCAGTTAAAATGATAGATTCCACCCCTCCTAGTCTCACTAAAGTAGTTCAGTTTCATCTAGTTATATACTTGTTACAAGTCACATGCAATTCTATATCTCCCTTTCTTGAAATGAGATTGATAAGACTGCATAAAGTCAACTAGGGGCCTTGTACCAGTCTATTAACCTGGGACGTGCTCATCACCATAGTGTCACTGTGCCAATACAAAACACTAAGACAAAAATATATTCTTGTGACAATGCTGGGCACAGCTATAACTGTTTTGTGTAACCTAATTTAGGTGTGTCACATAAATAGCTTCCTGAAACAGTATTATTGTATTTTATTATTTACAGTTCGGGATTATTTCCTCTTCTTGCCAATGCTGCTATGTCGGTCAAACCAGCATTACTCAGCCTGTATGAGATTTATTACCTTCCTTTGGGAAAAACATTAAAACCTGGTCTGCAAGGATTGCTAACGGGGATTCTGCCTGGTTTAGAGGAGGGATCAGAGTATTATGAGAGGTAAAAATATGATATACTAATATATTTGTACTACTAAAATATTGGTTTTTAATTTCATGAATTGTTGAGTTTTGCTGATATGTTAAAAAAATAGATATTTAAGTAACAAGTTTTATCCAGAAAATGATGTAATCAGAGATGAACATAAAGTTGATATCTTTTTAAAAGATTCCGAATATTATGTTAGAAGAAAGAGAAACTACTAATTAATGGCATATATTAAAAGGAAATCCAATCAGGTAGGCCCCAAATTGAACTCATTTTACAGTATTAGAGATATGTGATGCATTAGAAAAATGTATTTCTTCCATTTTAGTGGGCCCCCCCCCATGATTGTTTTACCATCCTTACAAACTTTGAAAAGAAATAGGTGTAACACTTAATCTTGGTCCAAAATATAAATCCAAATTAAGTGCAAGGTATAGCAGACAAGAGCAGTAGGACCTTCTCTTCAGTTTACATACTAAAATTCCTATAATAGTATTGACCTTTCTGAGTGCAACATATATATGTGAATACAAGTTTGCAGCAGTCTCCGGGGAGCAGCTGCTCTTTCTATCTGGGGAGTCCAAGCCACAAACAGGAGGGGAAGAATGCTGTGATATTGTTGACAAGCACTGTAGCCCATGTGCAACTAATGGTAGGATCTTGTCCGTATGGAGGATGAGAGTGCACGTAGTCTTTGGAGAAAGTTCTCTAGTTTTTTCAAGCTAAACTCCAAAGCAAGTATTATAGACTCTCCAAGTAGAGAGCTATTAGTATGGAGTGTACATATTCTTTATATTTGAAGTCCCAACACTGTAAAACTCTTAACTTTCACAGTTTGAGTCCAGTAAGAGCAATCATAGAATCATAGACTATCAGGGTTGGAAGGAACCTCAGGAGGCCATCTAGTCCAACCCCCTGCTCAAAGCAGGACCAGTTCCCATCTAAATCATCCCAGCCAGGGCTTTGTCAAGCCTGACCTCAAAAAACCTCTAAGGAAATTCCACCACCTCCTTAGGTAACCCATTCCATGCTTCACCACCCTCCTAGTGAAATAGTTTTTCCTTATATCCAACCTAAACCTCCCCCACTGCAACCTGAGACCATTACTCCTTGTTCTGTCATCTGATACCACTGAGAACAGTCTAAATCCATCTTCTTTGGAGCCCCCTTTCAGGTAGTTGAAAGCAGCTATCAAATCCCCCCTCATTCTTCTCTTCTGCAACCTAAATAATCCCAGTTCCCTCAGCCTCTTCTCATAAGTCATGTGCTCCAGCCCCCTAATCATGTTTGTTGCCTTCCGCTGGACTCTTTCCAATTTTTCCACATCCGCCTTGTAGTGTGTGGCCCAAAACTGGACATAGTACTTCAGATGGGGCTTCACCAATGTCGAATAGAGGGGAATGATCACGTCCCTTGACCTGCTGGCAATACCCCTACTTATACAGCCCAAAATGCCATTAGCCTTCTTGGGAACAAGGGCACACTGTTGACTCATATCCAGCTTCTCATCCCCTGTAACCCCTAGGTCCTTTTCTGCAGAACTGCTGCCTAGCGATTTGGTAGTCTGTAACAGTGAATGGGATTCTTCTGTCCTAAGTGCAGGACTGTGCACTTGTCCTTGTTGAAGCTCATCAGGTTTCTTTTGGCCCAATCCTCTAATTTGTCTAGGTCCCTCTGTATCCTGCCCCTACCCTCCAGTGTACCTAGCACTCCTCCCAGTTTAGTGTCATCTGCAAAATGGCTCCTGTCTGTTTCTTTGACATGTATATATGTTGAACTACAAAAGTGGGTGGGGAAAAGTGGCACAAAAATGTAGATTATGCCATAAGAAGAATAGAGAATGTTTTGGGAGAAAAAATTAAAACAACTTTGTGTTGTAGTCATGATTTTTGCAAATGACAAGGCATGTTAGGGTGTATCTACAATGCAGTGAGGCACTCGTGGCTGGCCCGTGCCAGCTGACTCAGGCTCTTGGCAGAAGGGTGCTGGAACAATTTTTATAGTTGGGATGCTGAGAGCCATTGAACCAAACTGTAAACCCTGTATATAATAGAAACCACTTCAAGACAGGGTAGCACCTCCAGGTATACATCCAACCAAAATTGGCAACCCTAGCTCGTGGGGCTTGGGCTAAGGGGCTGTTTAATTGTACTTTAGATGTTTTGGCTTGGGCTTCAGGCTGAGACCCAAGAATCTCCCAGTCTCAGGGTCCTAGAACGTAGGCTCCAGCACGAGCCCCAGTATCTGTACTGCAGTTAAACAGCCCCTTAGCCTGAGCCCCTCAAGCCCAAATCAGCTAGCATGGGCCAGCTCCTGGTTTTTAAGTACAGTGTAGACATACCAATGATGTAATACCTCAGTGTCAGCACTGATTCAAGTATTTTGTGCTGAGATTCAAGTGCCGTACTATAGAAACAAGCTTCTCTGTGGTAAAAATTTAGGGTCGGCTTTTAAACAGGGTCAAACTGCCCTAGCCTATGTGAAAAAGTAGTCGTCCATAGAATGTACTCCATATAGAAATAGTACTTTTGTCCATACAGAAATTGTGAAGGATGTGTCTTGCTTTGTATTTTCTTTTTTAAATTTTGTATTAAAATCAGTGCCAGACACATCTGTCTTTCAGTGTTAATACGTTTAGCTATATCCAGTGGGTAATGCTGAAATTTCCTATATTGTTGGAGGTCTCCTAGGATAATATATATTACAGTGTATTGCTTTCTGCAGCAAAGAATCTCTATCTGCAGTATTTTGCTAAATATTGAACTTTACATTGATCGCTGCTTGTGTACATACAGCCTGATTTCATGTTTGGAAAGCAGAAAATGTTTAGTTTCCAAAGGTATGAGCTAATGCAACCTCTGTTCCATTGACCTCTTTTGTCACTTGTGCTGTAGAACCAACACATTGTTGGAGAAGGTTGCTGGTGCAGTTGACCAATCAGCATTCTACAGTGCCCTTTGGGGTAGTCTTCTTACCAGTCCTGCGGTTCGGTTACCTGGAATCACATACGTCCTTTCCCATTTAAACAGGAAGCTTTCAATGGAAGATCAGCTCTATATAATTGGCAGTGACATTGAGTTAATGGTAATATGTTCCTTCTTTAGTGTAAGGCTCATTTACATAACTGTACAGCTTCCAGAGGTTTTCTGATGTCTTCTCAGTCTTTGAAAATAATCTTTACAGAAATAAATACACTTCTACCCTGATATAACGCCACCCAATATAACACAAATTCGGATATAATGCGGTAAAGCAGCACCCCGGGGGGAGCGGGGCTGCACGCTCTGGCGGATCATATCAAGTTCAATATAATGCGGTTTCACCTATAACGTGGTAAGATTTTTTGGCTCCCGAGGACAGCGTTATATCGAGGTAGAGGTGTATATACATTTTGTTTATTTTTAGCACCAGTTAGACTGATATAGTATGCATGTTAGATGAAATTTCATAAATTAGATTTTAAAAATTGCTTAGTGTTTTTAAATTGTACTGAAGATTCATTACACTTTTCAATAAAAGTAGCAAAATTTCATGTTGTTTTTTGAAAAATATGAGGTGAATTACTTTGCTGATTAAGCTAAATCAAGCTATGCATATGTTAAGCAAAGCTTAAATGCTTTCTGTGGTTAGTAGAAATTGTGCAAATTATATCTTTCTTCCATGCTTTCATAATTTCATTTTTTTATGTGTCTGTGTTGTTTACGTTATCTCTAATTTTGAACTAGGTTATTTTGATTTCTGAAATCTTCACTATATTTAATAAGAGGACTGTAACAGATACGTGTTTTTGAGGGGTGTGTGTATGTATTCTTTGAAATATAATACATTATGCTATTTTAATTACAAGTCTGTTTTTAATGGCAATGTTATTTCAGGTGGAAGCGGTAAGCACATCAGTGCAGGATTCCAGTGTATTAGTACAAAGGAGCACATTAGACCTTATACTCTTCTGCTTTCCATTCCATATGAGCCAGGTAAAATTTTAATATAAAATAAAGAACTATATATCCATATACTCCTTCATGTATAGATTGTTTTTCAGTCAAGTGCTGATATTGTCAATCTTTATTAATGGTTTTCTCCAAAATCAGAATAAATAGAGTCCTCTATAAGAAAACCTCTCTCAAGTGACTTGTGTGTTGGCATACAATGATCCCTGTCTTAGGCTCATGGTGTTTAATATGTTGACATTTTACTGTATACAAACTGAATATAAGAGAAAACATTTATTATTTATAGAAACTTTTTTTTATGTTAGAGATTGGATCTGCTCTATTAGAAATTCCCCGATACAATTTCTAATTGAGTAGAAAACAAGTTATGTACTCATTTGTGAGTTTTCAGGTCCTCAGTATTGGAGATCTAAAAATGAATAGACAGACATTCTTTTCATTACCAATTCCTTAGGAACTTTTTACCTTTTAGATCACTTGGACAACTGCAGCCCAGTTCGGTAGTGACTGAAATTTAGTACTTGCTGGCAGTTAGCCACTGTCTGTTGTAAAATGATTTTGTGGGCGCAATCTCTTTCTTAAAGGACAGTTGCCTTGTTTTGTTTTTAAATAAAAATACCTTCCTGTTGGCTCCTGATGACCTCTTTAAGGGAAATAAGTGATTGATTGAGCATGCCTGGAGATAGAACTACTCCCTCACTCCTCATGGTGGTCCTTCCACTTCAGGGTTTAGATGGCACCGCAGCTGGGTAAAAGTTTTTAGATGAATAGATTTGTTTTTAGAAATATGCATTTTTTTCATGCTCTAAAATTATTAGCAAATTTGGATCTAAATTTGGAAAAAATAGAAAAATTTGAGAACTATTTGTTTTGACTTTTCATTTCAAAATGGTGTTTCAAATTGTAATGGGGCCAATTTTTAAGATAAAGTATCCCCAAAATAGGGTAAAAAAACCTCCACTTGAAAACAGCCAAATCAAAATGAAAAAAATAAAAAAAAAATTAATTTTGAGTTGACCGAAACAATTTGATCAACTTGAAATAAATTGAAAAAGCAAAACACTTGATTTTGAATTGACCTGAAACATTTTGGTTGATTGGAACCCAAATTTTATTTTTCAGAGCTATCCATGTAGTACCTTTCTTGCTCTTTATAAATATATCAGAGGGATAAATATTAGGGAAGGAGAGAAATTATTTAAGCTTAGTACCAATATGGACACAAGAACAAATGGATATAAACTGGACACTAGGAAGTTTAGACTTGAAAGTAGACGAAGGTTTCTAACCATTAGAGGAGTGAGGTTCTGGAACAGCCTTCCAAGGGGAGTAGTGGGAGGAAAAGACATATCTGACTTTAAGACTAAGCTTGATAAGTTTATGGAGGGGATGGTATGATGGGATAGCCTAATTTTGGCAATTAATGTGGCAATTGATCTTTGATTATCAGCAGGTAAGTATGCCCAGTGGTCTGTGATGAGATGTTAGATGGGGTGGGATCTGAGTTACTACAGAGAATTCTTTCCTGGGTGCTGGCTGGTGAGTCTTGCGCACATGCTCAGGGTTTAGCCGATCGCAATATTTGGGGTCGGGAAGGAATTTTTCTTCAGCAATGGCAGGGCCCGGGATGTTTTCCGCTATCTCATGCAGCATGGTGTTACAGTGACTTCCTGGAGATTCTCTGCAGTTGAGGTCTTCAAACAGTGTATGAGGACTTCAATAACTCAGACATAGGTTAGGGGTTTGTTATTGAAGTGGATGGGTAAGTTTCTGTGGCCTGCATTTTGCAGGAGGTCAGACTAGATGATCATGATGGTCCCTTCTGACCTTAAAGTCAGTCTATGAGCACTAAAATTCACATAAGCTAGGGCTTTTTAAATACTAATCATTGAGGAGAAAATTATTTAAGACTGTATCCACTGGGGATTTTTTATTGCATCTTAATCAGTTTGCTTCAGTGACTTCCACTTGATAAGCAAAGTGAAATACATTGTAGTACGGTGATGGACTGTTAATTTTCTACTATGGTTGCAGTGTCATGCAGCATTTTAATAGGTGGCAGTTCCAAATAGTAATCTCATTTTTTGATTTCCTAAGACTCAGAACTTTGTGCTACTTCACTGCTATGAATTCAGAGGTCTCAGAAAATTAAATAATTTTTATCGAATACTTACCATTAGCCAGTTTCTTGGTTAAACTACAATGATGTCAGTTTCTTGGTTAAACTACAATAATATACCTAATTTCTTCAGGCAACGCGCCCAGACATGATCAGAATTTTGTCAGCAGCCCTTCATGTAGTACTACGCAGAGATATGTCTCTCAACCGAAGGCTTTATGCATGGCTTCTAGGTAAGTTTGTACTGCACTTGATAATTAACTGTTTAATGGCAGAGAAAGGAATATACTTGGTAAAAATAATACCAGGTACTGGTAATGGTGAAATCTTAGATATATGACTTGATAAATAAAAATCAGTCTTGATTAAGCTCATGCTATATTTATGAGTTTAGCACAGTTGCCACCAATGTATTAGACTATGCAAAGAAAGACCCCTGAAAAAGTTGTGTGTAGCAGATTTTGATTTTATCAAAAGTGACATAAGAAAATGATTACCTTTTTGTCAGCACAGCCTTGTGAAAAAGTCCATGACAACAATATTTCTTGCTAGATATAAATTATTTATATATTTTCTTGTAGTGTAGGACCCATAGGCTCTAATCAGGAATGGGACTCGTGCTGGGAGCTGTACATGTTAAAAGACGGTCCCTGCCCCAGAGATCTAACAGTCTAAATTAAGACAAGATGTAAGTCAGTGTAACTTACATTTGAATCAGGAAGGGGTAAGGAGAATAAAGGGAAGAATGATACGTTGAAATATATTTAAAAGTAAAATTTTATATTAACTCCTTCATTCCACAAACACTGATACGTGCTTAACTTTAGGTATGTAAATGTATACAGTACTGTGGTCTAAATTAGCGTTTTTTAGCCTATTTTGGGCAGCTGCCATGTAGCTAAAAATGTCTCCATTGGTGAAAATAGTGGTACATTATGGATGCTTAGCGTCACATTGTGAAACAGTTTTCATCTTGATATAATGCCAGTTGGTCAGAAAACGGAATGATGAAGAGCTATGGAAAATGTCAGTTCTAATCAGTTTAAAAAATCTTTGAATATCAAACCAATATTTACTCATGATAGAAATTGGTTTATCTTCTGACTGTTTTTTAAAATACCGCTGATTAAACTCATGTCATGTTCTGCCAAATGGGTTCATTCAGCAGGAGGATCAAAAATTCCAACTTCAATTAAATACTTTATTTTCATATCTGTTTCACAGTTCAAAGGCTCTTTTATGAGCTACTTCTTGTCTTTTTAAGGAAGACAGGGAGACACATTTATATATGTAGATCATTTCTCTAATTTTTCCAAATAAAAGGAAATTGCATTTAATAAATTTAAAAAACAAGCAAACAAATTAAGGTTAAATCTAAGTAACTATCCTTTTTTCTGTAAAACAGAACTTGAAACTTCTATAGAGAATGTTGAGAACAACATTTGATGCATCTTTGAGTATGTCTACACTACAAATTTAGGTCGATTTTATAGAAGTTGATTTTTAGAAATCGATTTTATACAGTCAATTGCCTATGTCCACGCTAAACGCATTAAGTCGGTAGAGTGTGTCCTCAACACCGTAGCTAGCATCGACTTATGGAGCGGTGCACTGTGGGTAGCTATCCCACAGTTCCCGCAGTCTCTGCTGCCCATTGGAATTCTGAGTTAAGCTCCCAGTGTCTGATGGGGCAAAAACATTGTCACAGGTGGTTTTGGGTACGTATCGTCAGTCACCCCTCCCTCCGTGAAAGCAACGGCAGACAATCATTTCACGTCTTTTTTCCTGGGTTACCCGTGTAGACGCCATACCACGGAGCATGGAGCCCGCTCACCTCACAGTCACCGCTGCTGTTGTGGGCAAGTCTACTGTGGGGGCTGTTGTGATCCAAGTAGCCAGTGCAATCATTGGCGTTCTGTTATCAAGGGTAGTGACTCTGGGAAATGTGAGGGCCTTTTTAGATTTTAGGTGCAACATATTTCTATCCTTTGTCGCTGGTGAAGAAGTCTTGCAGCTGTACGCTCCAGTCCGGGTTGGCGCTGTAACACCCCATATCACTTCTGGACCTGTTACATGTGTCATTCACAAGACTCTTGCTCTTTTGCCTTGGCCGAGGTACCTTTCCCTACCCGGACCTCCAGGCATTCGAAACAGAAGCACCTGCAGCAACTGGCATTGCTACACAGCAGCAGCTCCTTGCCTTCGCAGCAGATGGTGCAGTAGGACTGCTAACCATCATCATCTACTGCTTCCTCTGCAACGCTGTTCTCCTGCTCCCCAGCGACCAGCTCGGGGGATCCGTACTGGTCCTCCTGGGTGCTGCTGGCAGCAGACGGTGCAGTAGGACTGGTAACCGTCCTCATACATGTAACTTGGCTGGGCGTTCTGGGAATGTCTTCCCTGCCCAGCTCCTAGCAACCTCCATCATTGTATGGCTCAATCACTTCCCCTGCAACTCTGCTCTCCTGCTGCCTAGTGACGAGCTCGGGGGATCTGTTCATGAAGCCTGGACAGTAGTAAAGAGCAGTTCAGCTGTAGGCTGAGCAAGTGCAGAATGATGGTAGAATGTGCCTTTGGACATTTAAAAGCTCACTGGCGCTGTTGGTCAGACCTCAGTGCAAACAACATTCCCATTGTTATTGCTGCTTGCTGTGTGCTCCATAATAACTGTGAGAGTATGGGGGAGACGTTTATGGTGGGGTGAGAGGTTGAGGCAAATCGCCTGGCATCCGATTTTCAGCAGCCAGACACCAGGGCGATAGGAAGAGCACAGCAAGGTGTGCTGCGCATCAGAGAGGCTTTGAAAACCAGTTTCATGACTGCCCAGGCTTTGGTGTGACAGTTGGGTGTCTTTCTCCTTGATGCAAATCCGCCCCCTTTGTTGATTTTAATTCCCTGTAAGCCAACCACCCTCCCCCCTTTGAAATAAAGTAAGTATTATTTTGAAGCTAGGCATTCTTTCTATATTAATTAAAAAAAAAAAACGAGAGAGAAAACAAGGTCCCGGGTGGGGTGGGGAGGAGGGAAGACAGCGCTCATTGCTTATGTAGTCACACTAGAAACAAAACTGTTTGATGCGCTTCTGTTGCTTGGCATCCTCTGGGTGGCGTGGCGATGCCAGAGCTCCCTCGCGCTGCATTCTTGGCAATCTGGGTGAGGAGGCATGGAAAATAGGAGGAGGTAGGCGTTTATACAGTGATGCAGCGGGGTCTGTGTCTTGTTGGCTTTCTGCAGTGCAGAGACATTCATCAGTCCGTTATTTGCTCCCACCTTAGCCTCAGTCATTGCATCCTGCTCTGCTCTATATGTCATCTATTCTTTTCTGGGTCTGCCACTGATGCTCATGCATTGAGCTGTGCCATATGTTGGAAGGGTTGCTAGCTCGGAAAACATGTCACTCGCGAGTGCGTTTCTTTTGCCCTAATCTGCAGTAACTCAGGGACAAGATGAAGGCGGAAGCGTAGAAACATTTCTACGCTCTACGATAACTGGGGGTACTGCAGGTCACTGTGCTGTTGAGTTCTCCACTGACAAACAGGAAATGAAATTCAAAAGCTTCATGGGGCTTTTCCTTGTACTGGTGTGACAAAGTTCTCCTCTCTTGGTGGGTCTGCGCTTATTGGCATAATAGAGATTTGCTCTTTCTTTCGGTCACTGGATCCCCACATTCTGATCACTCCTCCGTGTTGATCCAGGAGTATGGGAGGTTTGGGGGTAACTGGCACCCTCTATAAACTCTGGTTCCAGCCAGGGCCCCTATGGATTTTGCAGCTGGTCCATTAGTGCCATTTTGAAACAGCTGTGTGGCGCTACACCCTCCCTGGGACTAGTTCCAAGGCTCCTCAAGCACGTCTTTCTCTCACCGACAGGACGCTTTCCTCCTGGTGTCTGATAACGCTTGTATTCCTTAGTCCTCCAGCAGACACCCTCTCAGTCTCAGCTCTTGTGTTCCTGCTCCAGATCGCTTCAACGCACTTTCTCTCTGGCTCCTTCCATCTGACTGGAGAGGCTCCTTTTTTAAACCCAGGTGCCCTGATTAGCCTGCCTTGATTGGCTGCAGGTGTTCTAATCAGCCTGTCTGCCTTAATTGGTTCTAGCAAGTTCCTGACTACTCTAATGCAGACCCTGCTCTGGTCACTGAGGGAACAGAAAACTACTTACCTAGTGACCAGTATATTTGCTCTCTACCAGACTCCTGCACCCCACTGGCCTGGGTCTGTCACACTGGCTAGTCCATTGAAGTTGAAAGTGCTGTCCAGAGCAGTCACAATGGAGCACTCTGGGATAGCTCCTGGAGGCCAATACTGTCGATTTGCATCCGCACTACCCCAACCTCAACCCAGCAAAGTCTATTTTACCGCTACTCCCCACTCTGGGGAGGAATACAGAAGTCGTTTTCAGAGCCTTTTAGGTTGACAGAACAGGGTGGGTTGTGGGGATGCATTCATTTTTAAATCAACCTAATGCGGCTAAATTCGGCCTAACCCTCTAGTGTAGAACAGGCCTTTCTCTAACTCATGGTGTGACTTCATACTATTTTCTTAAAATTATTGACAGCAGATTCCACAGCTATTCCGTGGGTGCAATTTCCACAGATGTCAATGTGATTTCAGTAAATGGAGTGGCTGCATAGTTCAGCATGTACAAGTGTTGCAGAATTAGCACACAATGAGTAGGCATAGCCTATATTCTGTACAATTATATAACCTCTGTTTTCCATTTAATTGATATGTATAGTTTTTATTAATCATTTTTTTCTTTGAGTTAATTGGTGTTGTGTTGCTCTATATTACTAATGAAGATTCTACTGTAAATATAAAAACACTCTTCTTTTAACTAAGTGGTGAGGCTCTTTTAGGCCTAAGTTTTCATAGTATAGTACTTACATATCTATTTTTAGCTATTTCTCATCATTCTTCTATCATAATGCACAGTTTTATGAAAACTAAATAGAAACAAAAATCTTACTAAACATTTTTAAGTCTGCGTTAGCTCTCAATAGATGTCCTTAATACTAGTTTATTTGCAGTTGAAACTAAATGACATCCTTTCTACTTTTTCTTCTTGTAGCAGGGTGCTGGTGCAAAGGCACCTAATTAGCCCCTGCTCAGCCAGCCCCAATCAGGGGAAATAGATTGGAGCTGGGGAGAAGTCTGGTGCCTGGCTGTTAGAACTGGCTGCATCTGTGGCAGCCAAAAGAAGGGGAAATGGCCAGGGGAAGGTCAGTCTCCAGGCTGAGGGCAGACTCTGTGTGGAAGGGGAGACAGTAAGCCCTACTCTGTATATAGTGTATCACTGGTAGTGGGAGAACATGTGTAAATAAAGCCATGGGTGCTGCAGAAGAAGAAGCCTCTCTGTGCTTTACTGGGGCAGCCAGTGGGCCCCAAGAAGAGGAGCGGACAGAGGACCTGTTACACTTCTGTTTTCATCATTCTTGAGCAGAAAATATGAAAACCACTTCTGAAGAAATTTTGTTTTCAGCAGCTTGGTTTTTTTTTTAAAGCTCATCAGGAAAATGTTGAATTTCTGTAAGAAAAGATTAAATTTTCAGAGAGGAAACTAGATATTTCATTCACATAATTTTTCAGTGATCAAGTTGCTTTCCTTAGCATATGAATCTTTTTGTAAATGATTTACTAGTTAACTGTGATATTCCTTTTACGTGTATAAATAATTTAGAATAACAACATTAGGACAGTAGCTTCATTGGCTTTGGTCTCTGTGGTCCTCTGATGTTTAAAATCCGCTATACAGCGTTCAATAGTGTTAACTACAGTTCTTTGTAATTGTTGTTTCTGCTGCTATAGTACATTGACTTTGAAGATGCATACTGTAGAACATACTGTATTTTTTGACGTCTACATTTTTCTTGTAAAAAGTAATGTAACTATCTAGCAGTCAGGGCTGGCTCCAGGCACCAGCGCAGCAAGCAGGTGCTTGGGGCGGTCAATAGAAAGGGGCGACACATCCGGCTTTTCAGCGGCAATTCGGCAGTGGGTCCCTCAGTCCCTCTCGGAGGGAAGGACCTGCCGCCAAATTTCTGCCGAAGAATGAAGCAGTGGCAGTAAAGCTGATTGCGGCTTTTTGTTTGTTTGTTTTTCGCCGCTTGGGGTGGCAAAAACGCTGGAGCCGGCCCTGCTAGCAGTGTGTTCAATGAAAACTAAAACTCCAGAGTGTACTCGCAGAGCAGTCAGCTTAATACTTTGTTCCATTTAATTAGTTTCTTTTATTAAACTATGTAAAATGGTCTTTCTCTTGCCGACATTACTTGGACTACAAATTGGTAAGTTAACAGTGCAAGTTGATCCACTGTTTTAAAAAATTGACGAAGAAAACATAAAAAGATAAATATTAATTTGTCATGTCTTTTGTTTGCTTGAAGGTTTTGATAATAATGGTGCTATTGTAGGACCTAGAAGCACAAGACAGAGCAATCCTGAGGAACATGCCACTTACTATTTCAATACCTTTTCTAAGGAAATGTTGGTCCAGGTATCAGTAATATGTTGGTTTTTTTTTTACATTACTCATTATGAAACTATTCTTTGCCTCAATATAAATCCTTATAAACAAACCTTATTATAAAAATATTCTTTCTGTTAAGAGTTGTCTTGACAAAAATTGCGGTTTCCTCATCCACTAATTGGCCATCTCAATATATTCATGTAATTTCTGTCTTTTTATGAGGAAATTTTAGGTGGTCTGCCTTTTTGTAATATATCCTTGTTGGTAAAAGAAATAATTATTCTAGAACTCTTACATTTCAGTGAAAAGCTTAGTGTGAAACATTGGCTAGCACTCTCTTCTTTAAAGCAATAATATTATATGGAAGTATTTTAATCCCATCTCTCCTCTACTGCTTCCTCTCTGTTAGCCAGAGTAGCACTTATGGAAAGTGCTTGATTGACAGCATGGCAGACTGAAGTCTGCTTATCCACAGAACAGATTTGAAGAGGCCCCCTTCCCACTTGTACAGAATACAAAAATGTCCCTCCCTGTCTCAGCGGTGGGGGAGAGGGAGTTTGGTTAGACTAGCAGGGGATGACCAGTCCCCACAAGTGGAAAAGGGAGAGCCCTTCCTCTGGTCTCTGGTACATGCAGGACTATGCCAAGGACAGGGAGGCTTTTCTGCTACCTATTGGCTAGCTGACTGGAGGGTAATGGCGGAGACAGTTGGCCTCAGAACCTTCCCCCCTCCATTTAAAGCCTTCCTGGGCATCTGGAGGCAGACTTGCCTCTATAAAATTCCTCACCATCTCTTCCATTAGTTAAGATATATGGAGATGTGTTTCAAGGCTGCTCTGGGTCAGACTGACCACCAATTTTGGGGATCCGGAAGGAATTTTTCCATTGGGCTACAATGGAAATAGTCCAGTGGGGTTTTTGCCTTCCTCACAGCATTTTGGAGGCCCAGTTAGGTTAAAAGGAGTAAGAAAGAATGGGAACTCTAACATTAGGAGTTAATATAGAAAGGGTTAGGTCATCTCAGCTTGTCTTGGCTGATGTCTATTGTGAATATGAGCTAAAAGGGCCAGCTCTCAGATGTAATGAGACTTGGGATTTGGCTGGTCTGTTTCCTGTGAAAAGGGGAGACTGTAAGTCTTCAAAGGCTGAAGTCCCCCTGGGAACCTTCTGCCCTTCTTGTGGAGGGAAGGGCAAGATGATTCATAAGTGAGCTGAATCCTAGTGGGAGGCTGTAGAGAGTTGACCTTGAATTATTGGTTATATGGAGGAAGCCGTGTAGCAACGCAAGGGCCCAGTGAGATACCTGTTTGTGAGAGCAAGTGGGTGCATTCCACCCCTTGCCCATTGTTAAGGTAATAAAGTTATGGCCTGCAGATTAAATCCATTCCCGTGTCTTTCATTCACCTGGATGTCTTGACTGATGCCTTTATCCACTTAACCTTTTCCCTCTCTCAGGATGCTAGAAAGGGTGCCAATATTTATACAATCCAGTTCCATTTTTTCTCAGCAGCCATGCTCAAGGTAGAGGATACCTGTTTTTCCCAATAAAGGGGAGAGCTCACCTCTGTGTTCAGGTGTGGATGATTTTCCAAGATACTGTGTTATACTTACCTCTTAGTAGATGAAAGATCAAACCTTTTTTCTGTCTCGTTCCCACTGTCTTCTCTTTTTTCTTCCTTCTTTCTCCTCTTCTCTTTTTTAGAAGCTGTAGAAGAAATGCACTAGCTCCTACTCAGACTGCTGTGCCATCAGCAGAGAGAAACTAAATAGCTTGTGAGAGTCTAGTTAGTTTTATTCTGCCTCTGGTGCCATGGAATAAAGTACTTCAGTATAGGAGCTCATTGTTTTCCCTTCCTTGTGAAGATCTCATTGCTACTTGTTCCATGCAGTTGAGCTAAAGAAAGTAGTCTGACAGCCAAGGTGCATCCTGAATAGGCAGATTACTGTTTTATTCAGCCTTGTATTTAAATTTTTTTTTTTTTTTTTTTTTTACCTTCTCAAGTAGCTACATCAGGGGTCGGCAACCTTTCAGAAGTGGTGTGCCGAGTCTTCATTTATTCACTCTAATTTAAGGTTTCGTGTGCCAGTCATACATTTTAACGTTTTTAGAAGGTCTCTTTCTATAAGTCTATAATATATAACTAAACTGTTGTTGTATGTAAGGTAAATAAGGTTTCAAAATATTTAAGAAGTTTAATTTAAAATTAAATTAAAATGCAGAGCCCCCTGGACTGATGACCAGGACCTGGGCAGTGTGAGTGCCACTGAAAATCAGCTTGCGTGTCGCCTTCGGCACACGTGCCATAGGTTGCCTACCCCTGAGCTACATCATCACTTTATACCCCTTGTTCATTACTCTTAAGAAATTTTGAGTAAGCATCTATTTATGCTACTAGACTGGGTGTTCCCCACTCTTCTACACATATTAGAATATATTCCACTTCTGTGGAATAGAATGTGATGTTATCAACAATAAGGGGAATCCTAGGTATGGAGAATGATCTGCATGGGAGGTAAGAAAAAAGGGTCTCCTCCACTGTGAGTAATTCCCCTTTTTGCATGTTTTCATAATTGCCTGTTTCAGAAGGTGTTCTTTTCTTCTTGATTTTCTGATCTGTTTATGCTTTTTATAGGCAATGGTGGGAATCTTACAAGTTAATGGACATGGAGAAGAGAGCACACTGATGCAGGATCTAAAGCCTTTTCGGATTCTTATCAGTTTACTGGACAAACCTGAACTGGGTACTCTCATATATTCTAACCTTCAGTACATTTTTCATTACATTTTTATAAAAATGATTAATTCTTTTGTTTGACTAGCATATAAAGCAATGTTCTGGATAACGTTCTTAAGCAGAGGATATTAACAAAGTAGTAGGTATGCTCAAGTGTTCACTTGACAAGAAGAAATGTGCAGTAAATAGACAGTAGAGTTGGACTATAGTGTCTCCCAGTCTAATCACATACTACTTTCTCACCTCTCTCTAAAACCTAACTGTTATGCTCCATGCAGTAAATCTGAAGTTAAAGTAATGCTGAGAAGTAGGTTAGGCCCCAAAATTGATCTTCCCAAAGTTGTTTGAATCTTGAGGGGAATGCTGTTTAGATTTTTAATTCTCTAAGAAAAACAAACCATAGCCACCACACTGTTACAGAGAAATGGGAAAAATATCCCAATAGCTACTGGTCATGTGATCCCAAGGCCCCTTCCTCATTATCCCAACACATGCACCTTTTGAAATATTAAAAATATAATATCACATTTTTTCTAGTATATGAAGAGCTTATCAGTAAGAATTGATTGGCTTTTAAAGAATGTAGTCACTTTTAATAAACAAACAAGTAAATAAGTTTATTAATATTTATAAACGTTATCCACAGTAAGTGGAAATTAAAAGTGGGGGAATGTGGAGAGATGATACATATGTATGGAATTTTGCCAACATGATCCACATAGCTGTTCTCGCTTCACTCAGTCTTAACATATGCAGTGTCAGTAAAATTTAAAATGCCTGGCTCAGAAATCATGAATGACTGAGAAGAAGTCAAAGTCTAACTTTTTTTTTTTATCATATACCATAGTTTAGTTTTTCAGTCACTTGTAATTTCTGAGCCAGTCAGTTTAAATCTTATTGATACTGCACACATTAAGATTTAATAAAGTGAGCACACCCATGAGGATTGTGTTGGCAAATTGGTTTGGCAGATTCAACACAGACTTTGCTCCTGCAGATCAGTGGTGGGGTTCCCACAAATGGGAGCAAGATGAGGCCAAGAGAAAGCACAGAAAGCTGTTCTCCTCCTCTGAAGACAGATCACTTTGTGAACTATTGCAACTCATTTCAAAGTCAGATGCTTTTCTTAAACCTCAGGAGTTTATTGGAATCTAATGTGAGTCTGATGCAAAGATTTCTTGCACACTTGTAGCCAGAAATGGAGAAGAACCCACTTCAACTGAATCAGAGTAAAGATGCTCAAAATATTTTACTTCTATTTTTTTACCTTACACTCTCAGGTAAATTTTCATCATGAGGTGTCAAGATTTAGCTTTGAGATAAATTTAACACACTAGGACTCACATGGATAATTTCCTGCACATCCTATTGAATAGAATATTATTGTATAAAATATGTATAGCTTTAAATTCTACCATGCATAAGAATGCACAACGTATAAGTGGGTTTCTGTTCAGCTTTGTAAGTTACCTGAGTAAAAGTAACTTTGTGGCTTTAGTCAATGAAACTGTAAATGTCAATGATTTGTTTAGGGTTCAGTACTGATCATTCGAATGTCCTTAATTTTACAAGGTTGTCATTGCAGCTATTTCTCGTGGTCATTTTAGGACCTGTAATCTTAGAAGATGTATTGATTGAAGTATTTAGAACATTATATACACAATGCAACGCTGAGCTGGATCTTCAGATGGAACCTTCCTTCAGCAAAGATCACACACAACTAAGCAGGTAGAGTACAAAGAAAAGAATATAACATATGCTTCCTCTTGAACAGAAAATAATATACTGCTACATTTTAAATATAAACATTAATAAATAGCAGCACTTAAATACTGTTTATTGCTGAATGCATGTTAAATATGCAGCAATATCTAGGAGCCTGCTACTCTGAAAGGAATGGCAAAGCTCTCATTGATCTCAATTGAAGCTTTTCCTTGGGACATAATGGAGTGGACATCTGTAGTTTTATTTATTTTTTAATGACATTTACTGTGCTAAAAAGGTACCGATATCAGTCACTCTATTTTGCAATTGTTTACTGTAAATGTACATTTACTGCTGTGAATGCAGAACTCCATGTGAATGCTGTGTGTCATGGAGGGGCAGGAAGAGAGTTCTAAGAGCTCTCCCTTTCCCATGTTTGGCACTCATGAGAAAAGCAGTGAGAGAGTGGGAGGCTGGTGGGTGAAGTTATGTGAGGTGTCAGCAGAGAGAAGAAGATGGTGTGAGTGGGGAAAGTGATCCACTCCTGCCCCCACTGCAGAATCACTTCCCAGATATGGCTGAAACTAGGGAGCAGCAGGTGGGTTCCCCTTATGTCACTTGTCTTTGAAAACATGAAGAGAAGCTGCATTGATGAAGCAACAGAAGTTGGGAGGCTGCAGAGGTAGACACCTGGTTAGAGAGCCTCTGATCTGCTCTTGCACACACAGAGAGACAACAAAAGAGATCTAGTACAGATCTCTCTGGATTATGGGAGTGGCAGAGAAAGAGAAGCCATCAGGGAGGAGAAAAAAGGAGAGCAAAACTAAGGCAGTAGAGAGACCAGGAGAGTGGAGTCAGAGGGAGAGGCAGCTGGTGGAAAGGACAATTAAAGGGAGACAAAGAAGGAAACAGAATGTTGGAGGAGGATAGGGAAGGGGGAGAAAAAATAAAGAAAAATAAGAATGAAAATTGGAACCCAGATCCAGTAAAAATAAGTAGAAAATGGGAAAACACATCTGAGTCAAAGTGGGATGGGCAAGAAGTATGGCAACCATGCAAGGACATGATGTAAAGAGCTATAGTGCATGCCCAGCTGAAGAGCTCCCATTAAAGGAGTGGGAGGGAACCAGTGTGTTAATATCAGCGTTGCAATGAGTAAGCTCAGAATGATATGCCTCTGCATAACGCTTAAATCACAGCATAGTAATATACATTAAATTGTACTACTACTTCTTATTTTCTTTAGCAAATTGAGGGAAAATAAGAAAACTGCAGAGCTGATTAAAACTGCCAATCTTCTCTTTAATTCCTTTGAGCCTTATTATATGTGGGATTACATTGCTCGTTGGTTTGAAGAATGTTGTAGGTAAGTTATATTTAATTGCTGTAAATGTAAAATTGAAGTTGGTTTTACACTTTTTTTGTTTGTGTATTGCCAGGGAGGTGGACAGGATGTACTAATAGTTGTACTCCATCTGCAAAGGCTTGTCTATACTAGAAACTTGTATTGGTTTAACTACATCTGTATAGTTAAAGCAATGCAATCCCCCTAGTGTGGATGCAGTTATATCAGTATAAAGGTAGTTTGTTCTGTTATAGCTACTCCTGCATGGGGAGGGTAATAAGTATACCAATATAAGTCACTTTATACTGATATAACTGTATCTGCACTAGGACTTTTACCGGTATAGCTATTTCAATTAAAAAAAAAAAAATCCCATCCTGTAACCAAAGTAGTTAAACTGGTAAAACTTTGAAGTGTAGACCAGGTCTAATTTCTGAGATTCAGATGATTTTTAGTTCCCTTTCTTGATCTGGGGATAATCAAGAGATTGATAACTTGATTTTAGTAAGAGCAATCTTTGCAGATCTCTCTTGTCTTCCTGCCACTGCTTCTTCAGCATGGATGAGTAAATTCCTTTGGAAAAAGTGACAAGAAAAGGTTTTGGGTAGATTGGTACACACTTACTGGCCCTGTAATCAAGGTATCCTCCTATAAATTCATTATTTGTAGCATATGATATGCTTGACAAGATTAGCTAGAAGTGGGTGTGGGTGTGGGTGGGTGTTAGTTATTGGGTCTCTTAGCCTGTGTTCCAAAGGGTTTTGAAAACTTTTCTCTCTGATCAACAATCTGTGTGGCTAGCAAAAGATGTGCTTACAGTGCTTGGACTCTTCCCCCTTCTACGAAATACTGTACAGATCTGAGATTGAGAAACTACTGTCCTCTGACCTGGAGAGATCATTCCTTACAGGTGTTCCTCTTTTTAGGCATTGAGTCATGATCTTTGTTCCAATTTCAAAAACATTTAGAAAATTAGAAGGTATTTTCACTGGTCCTTCATATCCTTTCAAGGCAATGCTACCTCCACTAAGTCAGAATTATGGCAAAAGGAGCCTTGAGAGATTCTCAAGGATAAATATATGAATGTAATTAATTACTATTTATAAGTGGGTATTAAATTTCAGCTACATGATGATACTCTGCATGGAAAGCTATTTTTCCCCACAGTGGGAATTTTAATTAGAAGAAATCTATGGTCAGACTAGGACTTTGAGAGCACTATAGATAAAGTTGCCAGTCTGAGGCACAGAATAATAGCAACTTCCTTGAAAGTCTGAGTTTCCTGAAAACTGAGATGAAATTGGTTACTATTTGGTAATATTCACCTTTGGTGGGGAGGGGGATTTCTTCCATTTCGTTGTGTTTTAAGCAGATTCTGAATTTCTGAATGAAAGAAAACAGGCAACCACCAAGTGAGGGGAAGATATATGGATTTATCAAAACAATTTCCTATAGCCCAGCCTTGCTTATTTTATGAGATGTGATGGGTCACAGCACACAATGGTGTGGCTGCCCGTCATAAAATATTGAACTTCCTTTGTATTTCAGATAGATAAGAATTGTGTGGTCATCTATAAACTGATTCACTGTTTGTTGAAGAAGGAACAACTGGGCCAAATGCTTTTTTTTCTATTAGCTACCCACAAAAGGTTACTAGTTTGTTCTTATGCAGCATCTTTGACGTACGCACGTATGAATTAATTTGTTAGTTAATCGTGTCCTATGTAAACAAACAACAATAACATATTTTAATTTCATAGGAGGACACTGCATGCTAGACTTCAGACTGGGCCTGTAGGTGGTAATGAGTCATCTGAGCTGCCCCTGACCAATTTGTGCCTACTAGTGGATTTTTTGTTGGATATAGTTTCTTTGGTAAGAATTCCTTTCTTCATTGCTTGTAGGTAGATGAGGACAATACTTCTGTACTCTGATTATAAAGCACTTTTGAAAGCAAACCTTGTCTACAAGTGAGTTTAGCATAAATTGGTAGATTCTTTTAGAAGAAGTGAAAAAGGTTTTGGGTGAATTGGATGGATTTTATTACATAAACAAATCAGTATTTATGTTCTTCTGGTGCATGAGCTTGCAAATTCTGTTAGCTTGTTTGTCATCTAATTCTGTTTTGAATTTTATCCCATCTTTTCCTTCTCTAAAATTTATATTGTATTAGTTACAAATGTAACCTGTTGCTTTGCGGTTTTATACGATTAATAGTTAGATGATGCAATTCATTGGGTGCTAATTGTTCTGAATGTCACAGTAAGATATTTATCTTCTTTTATCTATTGACATTGGTTTATTTGATGAAGACTGCTAGAACTTTTTTTTCCCTGTCTTCTCTCCTCAATTATTTTGCTTTCTCATTTCAAAGCCTACTAGAAGTATGAGAGTGCTGTGTCAGGTATGGTATTCAGTCTGTTTTTCCTTTAGTTATTAATTATTTGATACTTTTCACTCTTAAATCTCTGTTTTGAGAAAATTTAAATACAAAGGGAATTAGGGTTAATTTTTTAATCCTATCAATGTTATAAAATTCTTTGTAATCTCTTTGTAGTATAAATGAAGGAGATTTAAAATTCTGAAGATGCTGACTATATTCAATGATTAAAAATATACTGAAAAACAATTCCCTTTTATCCTTCATAAAGTTAATGTATAGGATATCAGACTTGGAGGACTTCTAGATTTTATTTGCCACTTGCATTGTTAAGAAGTTTAGAATAAATTTAAATATGTGATAGTTGTACAGTTGAACCTCAGAGTTACGAACTGACTGATCAACTACATATCTCATTTGGAACCAGAAGTACGCAATCAGACAGCAGCAGAGACAACAACAACAACCAAAAAAGCAAATACAGTCAGGACCGGCGCTAGGGTTTCTCACACCCTAGGTGCACAGCCATTTCGCTGTCTCCTGCGCTGATCCCGCGGCTCCAGTAGAGCTGCCGCAGTCTTGTCTGGGGGCGGTCCACTGGAGCCGCGCGAGCAGCCGACCGTCCGCAGGCATGACTGCGGCAGCTCCACCGGAGCCGCGGACCAACGGACCCTCTGCAGGCATGCCTGCGGCAGGTCAACCGGAGCCACCTGCCGCCCCCCCGTCAAAATGCCGCCCCCTGAATAATCCTGGCGCCCTAGGCGATTGCCTAGGCTGCCTAAACGGTAGCGCTGGCCCTGAATACAGTACAGTATTGTGTTAAATATAAACGGAAAGTTTTTAAAAAAATTGATAAGGTAAGGAAATTGTATCTCTGCTTGTTTCTTTTAAAGTAAGGTGGTTAAACGCAGCATTTTTCTTCTGTGTAGTGAAGTTTCAAAGTTGTCTTACATCAGTGATCAGTTTTAAACTTTTGAAAGAACAACCACAATGTTTTGTTCAGAGTTATGAATATTTCAGAGTTATGAACAACCTCTATTCCCAAGGTGTTAGTAACTCTAAGGTTCTACTGTATAGATATAGTAGATACATTTTATTGGGGATTTATGAGACACTTTCTCAATTTTATTATCTTTTTGTTAGGAGACCTACATTGAAATACAAACAGAACACCTGCCTCAGTTGTTGCTCAGAATGATTTCTGCATTGATAAGCCATCTCCACACTTTGCACTTGTTGGAACTAACTGATTCCCTCAGGCTCTGCTCAAAGATCCTTAGTAAGGTTCAACCTCCGCTGTTGTCTTCAGGTATCGATGGTACTCTGCAGCTTCCAAGTGGACACAACAGCTCCATCAAAGAATGGGAAGATAAAAAGGTAATCTGTTAATTTCCTTTGCATTACTTTCCTTCTTTGTTAATTTTGTGTAAAATGTGGGATTTTCAAAATACTCAGTGGGAAATTTCACTAGTGATTTCATGTTAGGCCAATGCTGAGCACTTTCAAAAACCTGACCCACCTTCTTCTGGTGAATTTGTTGGTATAATATTGTATGTCTCCTCAAGTTCCTCTGTTGACCTGAATTTGATGGGTTAGTTGTTATTGCTTGCCACTAATTACATCCAACCAGAAGATTTATAGGTTCTTGTCCAATTCAGACTACAGGGTTCAAGAACTCAGAGAGTTCTGTATCGGGAGAGGACTCTCTGGGTGCTTGGCAAAAACACTTACACTGAGGACAATACCAAATTGATAAAAACTTTATTGAGATTAACAAAAGAATAATAAATGCTATGAAATTTATAACTGCAAAACAGTAAAAGAATTTCAAAAGTCCTGCTGGTAACATTCCTATTGTGAGTACCTTAACTTAACATACTCACACCCTTCCTTGAGGACCCAGTAATAGAAAAGAGCTAAAGTCTAAACGAGCGTTTTAAAAAAAGAAGAGCTAAAATGACTGTAAATTTTAGTGGCTCGTCTTCGACTCTCTTTAACATTTCAGGATTTTTTTCAAATGACTTATAATTTTATCATGTTGATCCCTTCTCGCTCGATGCATATTAAAATATAAATCATTTTGTTTAAAATCTTCTTAAAATGCATATATTTCTGTTGATAGACAATGATATCTCCTCTGATAGTTGACATGTCATGTAAATATACTTCTTTGGGAATTTTAAAAACTTGATTTTGACAGGAAAATTTATGGAAGGGATCAACAATAAAAGTATATAACACATAATTTAAAACTTTATAATAGAACAGAACTAGGGTTGCCAATCTTCCAGGATTGGCCTGGAGTCTTCAGGAATTCACAATTAATCTCTTATTAAAGATTATGTCATGTAATGAAACCTCCAGGAATGTGTCCAACGAAAATTGGCAACCCTAAACAGAACTCAGAACTGCCATTCTTTTCAAAATAGGAAAGAAGTTAATGATCTTTTATCACTATTAGTGACATTCATTTTTACTGTTTAATCTGTAGTTATCTGTACTTTCATCTCAACTAGATGCCATCATTTTCACTTGAAAATCCTCATGATGTATTCGAAGATGGTGAAAATCCTCCAAGTAGTCGATCATCAGAAAGTGGATTTACTGAGTTTGTACAGTACCAGGCAGATACAGCTGATGACATTGACAGAGCATTGAGCGAAGGCCATGGAGCACCTGGTATCCCTATTATAGGTAGCACATCCTCAGAGACTGAGACAGCATCAACTGTGGGATCTGAGGAAACCATTGTACACCCTCCTTCCATAATTACACAGGGGTCAGCAACTCAAAGTGGGAAGATGATCCAAAAGACTGCAATGCAGTGCTGCTTGGAGTATGTCCAACAATTTTTAACTAGATTTATCAACTTGTATATAATTCAGAGTAATTCCTTGTCTCAGCCCTTGGCAACAGAGCTTCAAGTGGACCTTAGTAGAGAGCAAGGACAACCTGCAAAATGGGATAGAGAATCACAAGGAGATGCTAAAGGAAAAAAAACAAATAAAAAGCCAAAAGAATACCTTTCTGCCTTTATTGCTGCATGTCAGCTATATCTTGAATGTTCAAGTTTTCCGGTTTATATTGCAGAGGGGAACCATACATCAGAATCACATCCTGAGAAATCTGATTTTGGTAAGTAACATTTTCTTACTTTCTCCTTTTTTTCCCCTAGTATATTCAGTTCTTAATTTAAACTGTTTTTTAGAAAATATGAATATTTACATTGTTGCTTGTTGTTCCTTGTAGGGACATAGATTTTTTTTTTCTTCTGTGACTTGGATTACATTTTAGAAACTAAAATATTTTTAATACGGTTATAAGAAAATTGATGTTTTCATGTGATTTTTTTAAATACATGTCTGTTTTGAGTAATGAATATATATTACATGGAAGAACCTTAGGGTGCAACCCAGTTTCCAGATTCTTCTGTACAAGTGTGAAATACATAATACATGGATCCATCAGGGTTCTTTGTTACTAGTGCTTTTCTTGTGCCTTGGAATGTATTTGCACATTGAATAGATTTGTGGAATAGTGACAAGATTACATCAAACATGCCTTTAACTCTTTTTAATAGTTTAGACTGTTATCCATATTTATGCCCTTGTGAAACAAATGTATAACCGTAAGTTTATAAATTTCAGGTCAGTAAAATTTACATTATCCAAGAGTTTATTTCTAAATTTATTTTGCTGTTGTAATGTAGTGTTTAACATTAAGGTTGTAAGTGGCAGCTGACATCATTCACAAAATTCACAGGTAGAGTTACTGAACTGAAAAATTAGGCGTAAATTTACATTATAGTTAAAATGATGCCTTCTCTCTGACATCTGGGATTTTGTTTATTCGTCTTTGAAACTTAAGATTGTTTAAATATAGCTTTTTGGTTTTGACTTGTGATAGAGACCATTGCATGGTGTTAAGTGAGAGGATATTTTATGGGAAAGAAACTGTGTCTTGTAATTAAATATTCAGAAAAACTTTCTAAGGGTAGTTAAGCCCTGGAACAGGCTTCTAATGGAGGTTGTAGAATCCCTATCTGTCAAGGCTGAATCCACACTCTGTCACTCTGACTGCTGAAAGTGGGGACCTGCAAGGATTCTAAAAATTAATACTTGCCACTCCAGGCTTGTATTAAACTCCCAAGGTTACAGCTTTTCTCTGACCTTGGCTTAGTAAATGTTGTCATCACCCAAATGCAAAAAAGACCCCCGTGGACCCAGGAAGGAGCACTTGGGATTTCCTCCCTGTGGGGTACCCTCAAGCCATTTCACTCCCCCATTCCTCCCCCCCAGCTGTTGCCCCCAGCTAATCAAACAGCATATGCACAAACCTCTTAGGACACCAAAAATCCAAGCCTGTTCTTAAAAAAGGTAAATGTTATTAAAAACAAAAAGAAAGAAAACACACCTTGAAACTTAGGCTTTTGCTAGATTTTAAAAGAGCAATTCCAAAAAGTAAGCACCCAAAATAGTTTCTTGGGGGTTCAGCTTAAAGGTTACAAACAAACAGAAGCATCTGGGGTTAGCACAGAGGAGATCCACAAGCCAAAATAAAAAAAAATAACCTGATTGTGTCTACCTAAACATTCCCTAGCCCAATGAGTCCTGCTACATATGGAAGACAATTTTTCATACCAGGTTCAAACCTTACACAGCATTTCTGCTTATAGCATTGCTACTCCGTGTACCTGCAGCCCAGAGAACAACCACAAACAAAGGGAAAGTTTCTTTCCCCATTTGAAAAAGTTCTAGCCTTCCCATTGGCTCTTTTGATTAGGTGCCCTATTTTTTTTCTTTACTCTGGGGACTTTTTAACCCTTTACAGGTAAAGCAAGTAAACAACAGCTACCAAGATGGATTTTACAGCTAACTGGCTGGCTGGGTGTCCATTAGAGGGAGTTACCTTCCCCGCCTTTATTTATCACACCATCGCTGGAGGTTTTTAAGAACAGGTTATACAAACACCTGTCTGGGGTAGTCTAGATTTACTGACTCCTGCCTTAGCACAGGGGGCTGGACATGACTTCTCGAGTTCTCTTCCAGCCCTGCATTTCTATGTTAGACTCATAGACTTTAAGGCCAGGAAAGACCATTGTCGTCATCTAGTCTGAGCTCCTGCATATTGCAGGCCACAGAACCTCACCTACCTGATTGTATAATATACTGAAGTCCTCAAATCATGATTTAAAGACTTGAAGTTACAGAGAATTCACCATTTACTCTATCTTAAACCTTCAAGTGACCCATGCCCCATGCTGTGGAAAAAGGCAAAAAACTCCCAGGGTCTCTGCCAATCTGACCCAGGGCCGCCCAGAGAGGGGAGCAATTTGCCCCGGGCCCCGCAGGGGCCCCCAAGAGAATGCTCCGGCCCCAGCCTCCACCTTCCCTCATCCCCCAGAGCCTCAGTGCTCCACGTACAGGAGCGGTCCTGGACAAAGCTAAAGCGGCATGGCTCTGGCGGGGCCTGAGCTCCGCCCTACTCGGAGCTGCGTGGTAAGGGGGCGGGGCTGAAAGCTCCAGGGCCCCACTGGAGCCACGCCACTGCAGCACTGTCCAGGGCCACTCCTGGACACGGCGTGCTGAGGCTCCAGGAGAAGAGGGAGGCGGGGGTAAGCAGCATGGCAGGAGATCGGGGGGTAGGGAGTTGGATAAGGGGCAGAGAGTCCCGGGGACAGTCAGGGCACAGGGAGAGGGCAGAGGTTCTGGGGGGGCTATCGGGACAGGGAATGGGGATTGGATCGTGGGCCTTCTGGGAATCTGTCAGGATTCAGCTGGGGGTTGGGGCAGTCGGGACAGGGAATGGAGGGGTTGGTGGGGGGTGGGATGGTGGTTGGAGGGGGAGTTTTGGGTGGGTGGTGAGGGAACAAGGAGCAGGATGGATCAAGGATTCTGAGGGAGGCAGTTGGAGGGCAGGAAGTGGGTGGGAGTCAGCTAGAGGGCATGGCCAGGCTGTTTGGAGTGGCACAGCCTTTCCTATCCTAAAGCTCATTCAGCAGTTTGCAGCTTGCAGACAGCTATTTAACACAAAGAGCCAAGCTGTTATTTTTTCCATGGGGGAGGGATCACATGAGAAGAGCAATATCCTACACCACCAGTACCTTCTTCCCAACCCTACCAAGCCCCCGCCCCCCCCCCGGCATTCCCCGAAGCTCCAGAGGGGTTAATCAGTGGTTCTCAAACTTTATACTGGTGACCTCTTTCACATAGAAATCTCTGAGTGTGACCCCCCTTATAAATTAAAACACTTTTTTATATATTAACACTATTATAAATGCTAGAGGCAAAGCGGGGTTAAGGTGAGGCTGACAGCTTTGCAGCCCCTGTAATAACCTCGTGACCCCCCGAGGGTCCCGACCCCCATTGAGAACTCTTGGGTTAATTAAATTTTAAGCACCCTGTTCCATTCAACATGCATGTGCTATTTTGGAGCGTTTGCACAACATAGTCCATCCCAGATTCTGGAACAAGCTCAATGCTCAGTTCGTGGAGTATGTACATAACTATACTAAAGAGCTAACCCACAGTAACCGTCTCCAATTTGTGAGAGAACTCCATGGAGCCAGTCTCTAGGAAACAGATACTCATGAGGTTAAGTCCATTAATGGGTATTAGCCAATAAGGTAAGGAATGTGTTCCCTAGCCTCTGTTTGTCAGAGGGTGAGATGGATGGCAGGAGAGAGATCACTTGATTCATTTACCTGTTAGGTTCACTCCCTTTGGGGCACTTTGCATTGGCACTGTCAGTAGACAGAATACTGGGTGGATGGATTCTTTGCTCTGACCTAGTATGCCATTCTTATTTTCTATGTTCTAAGCCAGGGGTAGGCAACCTATGGCATGTGTGCCGAAGATGGCATGCAAGCGATTTTCAGTGCACTCAACTACCTGGGTCGTGCCACCGGTCACGGGGGCTCTGCATTTTAATTTAATTTTAATGAAGTTCTTAAACATTTTAAAAACTTATTTACTTTCCATACAACAATAGTTTAGTTATATATTTAGACTTACAGAAAGAGACCTTCTAAAATGTTAAAAATGTATTACTGGCCGTGAAACTTAGTGAATAAATGAAGACTCGGCACACCACTTCTGAAAGGTTTCCGACCTCTCTTCTAAGCTAAATAACCCCAAGTTATGGAGACAAATGTGAGTCAAGGAAGCCAGCAGAGTATCAAACCTGGAAAAATCTCTGACTGGATGGGCTCAAGCATTTGGTCACAAGCTGAGATGGTTCAAAAGTTTTGGATTTTTTTTAAGCAGAATTTTTTTATTGTTTCTTTAAACAAACACAGCAAGCAGCAAATATTTGGCCCCACGCTTCTGAAACCCCAAACCATGTTCAGGTTTTGGCAGACTAATTTCAGCTTTTCAGTTAAACAAAAAACCACAACAAATTTTGAAGGAAAACAGATATTGTCCTTGATTTTTTTTCGGCTTTTTAAAACCCCTAGTTTTTTAAAACACATGACTTGCCCTTTTATTCGTGCCCCCTCCTCCCCACTATGGAGAGGCACAGGTTGACTAGGGGGTACCCTCGGGGTGAAGGGGGTGGAGCAGGGGTGGGAAGATGTGAGGTGGGGGTGGGGCACTGGGAGAAGGGGTGGAGTGGGGGTGGGGTCTAGGAAGGAGCAGGGGGTCAAGCGCCCCCCGGGAAATCTGGAAGTTGGCACCTATATCTCTGGCCATTGGAGATATTTGCTACTGGCAGTCACAGATGGCCCACAGGCCATTGTAGGCAATCTCATTATCCCATCCCCTCTATAAACTTATCAAGCTCAGCCTTGAAGCCAGTTAGGTTTTTTGCTCCCCACCAAAGGCTGTTCCAGAACTTCACTCTGCTGATGGTTAGAAACCTTTGTTTAATTTCCAGCCTAACCTTGTTGATGGCCAGCATATATCCATTTGTCCTTGAGATGCTTGCTTTAGTTGCAATCCTTCCCAACAAATTTGTTGCCTTGCTTGGGATACAAGCTTCAAATAAAAAGCAACAAAGAGTCCTGTGGAACCTTAAAGACTAACAGATATATTGGAGCATAAGGACTCTTTGTTGCTTTTTACAGATCAAGACTAACATGGCTACCCCTCTGATAACTAGGCTTCAAATAGCTTCTGCAACTTTAGTTTAAAGTAATTCCAATCCTCCTCCACATTCAGATCCTTGAGTTCTTCAGGCTAATCCACTTCCCTAACTAATTCTCTTAATTTTTTAGAGTTTGCCCTTTTGAAATCAAGGATCCTAGTTACAAACTTATTTGCAGACCTATTTTTGTTTATCCTTCCATTTCGTTTAAATTGAATTAGCTCATAAGCACTTCACGATAATGAAGGGAGAATGTGAGTAGGTAAATATATATACATTTGTGTAAAATCTGGCTTAATGCTCAGTTTCTGAAGAGGTTTTTACTTGAGTCCAATTCACATTATGAACTTTGCATTGTATTGCAGTAAGTTTTTTGTGTAAATTTAGTGGACATTGACAAAATAAACCATGAAGTTATTTCTGGAACAAAATATTAAGTTCCAAGATTTTATATTTCATTGTTTCTTTCCTGATAATTTCCTGAAGATAGTAGTAATGTCAGGAGAAGAAATAAAAGCAATACTCTAGCATATTATAGGAATATAGTCCTCTCCAGAAGGTGTGAAATACATTCAACCCACCTATTTTTGAGCTAAAATTGCAAAGAATATGTTTTCTCTTCTTCCCTTTTTATTCAGTTTTTATGTCAAAGGTCATAATACACTTTTCTCTTAAGAACTGAGATACTGAAACTGACTTAGCGGTGTTAGGACTGGCTACTTGTGGACTTTTACACATTTGTAAATATATTGGGATGTAATGCAGTGTCGTGTTGAAAGCAGGACAATTTGTAGAATAGAAGAAAAAATATAGTACATAAGAGCTTATTGTGTGTTTATTCTTACCATAAGAAAATGACCTTGCTGTTCTGTGAGTTGTATCTTCTATTGTCTTTTTTGTGGATTATGTTTGTTTGGCACATTGGCTAAATGTAAAATGCCATGTACATCTTCTGGTGCTATATAAATTAGTATAATACTATCACATTTATAATTTGTTAATATGCATTTTTGTTTGTTAAATTTTACATAATTTAAAAAGGAAATATGGCATTATGGTGCTTGAATTCTTTTTTAGATACCAACATTATTAAAAATAAAGAGAATTATTGACAGTACAAATCATTTTCTCACATAAGTATTACAAGATTGGTTTACAAATATAGATGTTAAAAGATACTGCAGAGTTGATTTACTATAGGTTGTGAGGTATAGTAGGTATGCAGAACAGAATTAAAATTAATTGCAATACAACAGTTTCACTTGTAATGGAAAATATTTATTTTGTTTTCATTTCAGACTGTGAACAAGTACAGCCTCCACTGTGGCTTCAGACTCTTATGAATGCTTGTAGACAAGCAAGTGATTTTAGCATTCAAGGTATTGCTATTTCTCTTGTAATGGACTTGGTTGGATTGACTCAATCTGTTGCTGTTGTCACTGGAGAAAACCTAAACAGTGTGGAAACTGCACAGCCCCTAAGTCCAAACCAAGGAAGAGTTGCTGTAGTTATCAGACCTCCTCTTACTCAAGGCAACCTGAGATACATGGTTGAAAAGACAGATTTTTTCAAGGTACAGTAATCATCTTACAGCCCAGGCATTTATTTAATCTTTAGACTGTATTTCCAGCAGCAAGAAGACATACTTTCTTTCCAAGTCTGTATCAACAGCCTTGCCCTTCTTGTACTTTCTTAGGTTATGGAATAAAACTTCCTTACTGGATGATATGACAATTGCTATTTTATGTTGTACAGTTTAAATTAAAATATTTTGCCACTACTACTAAAGTTGTTCCACACAATATAGATATAAACAGCTGATTTGAATTGGTCTTTTGGAAATATAAATGAAAGTCGTGAGTTACTAGACTAAGATGATGTGAGAGGTAGCCAAGACATGAAACTGAGGGAAAATGTTCCGGGTAAATAAGGGTTTAATAAAAACAAGTAATACTAATGACTAGGGCTGTCAATTAACTGTTGTTAACGTGTCCAATTAAGGCACAGCACAATCAATGTGTTAATTTTATTAACACGCTTTAATCGCAGATCCTCTGGGCAGGAGGGCAGCATGAGCTGCTCCAGAAAACCTATGTCTGGTCAGGCTTGGTAATACAGGCTGCCACCTGAGGGTGGGAAGAGAAGAGACTAGAGCAGGGCTTTTCAAACTGGGGGTTGGGACCCCTCAAGGGGTCGTGAGGTTCTTACATGGGGGATCGCGAGCTGTCAGCCTCTGCCCCAAACCCTGCTTTGCCTCCAGCGTTTATAATGGGGTTAAATATACTAACAAGTGTTTTTAATTTATAAGGGAGGTTGCACTCAGAGGCTTGCTATGTGAAAGGGGTCACCAGTTCAATAGTCTGAGAAACAATGGGCTAGAGAAAGACATGGTTCTTATCTCAGCTCCAGTGGAGGAGTAGAGATCTTAACACACACTCCTACCTCCCCCCAGGGTGACCATATTTTTTAAAGTAAAAACAGGACGGTCAGGGGCTTGCCAGAGCTGCCCACCCCCTGCAGAGCTCGTCCAAGCTGCCCTCCCCATGCCTCCCGGGAATGGGGTCACCTCCCTTCCCCCCCTGTGCCACCCGCATCTGGGGCTAAGTCCTGTGCTGCCTGCAGCGGGGGCTACCCCTCCCATGAGCTCCACTCCTCCCCCAGCTGAGGCTGATCTCCTCTCCTCCCTGCCTCCTCCGAGCTCTGCGCCTACTCCGGCTGAAACTAATCCCCCGCCACCCAGGGGTCAGCTCT
The DNA here is from genome assembly GCF_003597395.2 of Chelonoidis abingdonii. Lineage (NCBI taxonomy): Eukaryota > Metazoa > Chordata > Testudines > Testudinidae > Chelonoidis > Chelonoidis abingdonii. Next base: position 67,176,574 of record NC_133771.1, read on the forward strand.
GAAGCCAGCACTGCCTGCCAGCAGCAAACTTTCCTGCTGGTGGGCAGTGCTGCCTTCTGCTGATCCCAAGGCAGCAGCTGCCACTGTCTGCTCTCCCTTGCAGCTGGAACAAATGCCTCGTTTTGGCAAAAAAATAGGGACGGGCGGGACAGAGCTGAAAAAGGGGACTGGCCTGGCCAAAAAGGGACGTATGGTCACCCTAGCCAGCCCAGGCCCTATTGTTCACGGCCGGCCCCTCACTCCTAGGACCAGCTTCCCTGCATTGTACCCTTTTGATGCTAGCTGGCTGCTTGCTCCGGGGCTATCCCACAGAGAACATGGGCCTGGCGAGCTCCACCTCCCTGCACCAGCCTCTCCTTCCCTGCAGTGTGATGAGTCCCTGAGGTAAAATCCACCCTCCCTTGCAAACAAGGGCTCACTCAGCTGAAGGGAGCTCACCGAACTTAGTAAAAGGAGGTGAGCCTGGCGAGTGCAGTACCAGAAACCACCCTTCCAGATGTAGCAGCAGGACACCTTCCTCACCCTCCTCCTGCACAAATTATTGCTTGCTCCTCTCCATTGTCACTCCCTGTCCTCCCAGGCCCTTCTCCTGCACAAGTCATTGCTTACTTCCCCCCTCCTGTGTCTTGTCATCCCCCAACACTGAATGCTTGTTTGAACGTTTGGCTGAACAAGAAGTAGGACTGAGTGGACTTGTAGGTAAAACTTTAGAGCCTTGTTTTATTGTTAAGTTCAGTTATTCTTTTTTACATAATTCTACATTTGTAAGTTCAACTTTCATGATAGAGATTGCACTACACTACTTCAATGAGGTGAATTTAAGTTTCTTTTTTACAGTGCAAACATTTGTAATAAAAACTAAATATAAAGTGAGCACTGTACACTTTGTATTCTGTGTTGTATTTGAAAGTGTAGAAAACATCCAAAAATATTTAAATAAATGGTATTCTATTATTTTTTAACAGTGCGAGTAATCGCGATTAATGTTTTTAATCGGGCAATAATCACGATTAATTTTTAATCACTTGACAACCTTTCTAATGACTTATAGAGTGTGAACTGTTTTTTAAATTATTTACAAAAGAAACATTTTAATTTTACATTATAATTGCAATATTAGATATAGAATTCTGGAGACAAATTACATTAGCTCCACTCTTGTGATTTAGGAGTCATCAGAAATCCTCAGCAAAAGAATATTCTGTAGTAAGTAGTTAATTATCATAGTATTGAAATATTCTGTTTTTACATAAGTAAACTATTAAGTACTGCATCCTCATGGTGAAGTTTTATGGAACTTTATACAGTAGAGTATTGCAGTGCTTTTTGGCTTTTTTGTAGCGATATAAGCAATGCATAATCACATAATTTACCCCAATTGTTCATATTTTTCACTGACACTGCATATGTCCCTATCATTGTGTAAAGCTAGTAATTTTTCAGAAAAATACAAGATATTCATTGACTTAAAATATATTTTCATTTACAAAGCATGTAGCTTTAACTCTGTGGGACCAGTTGAGTGATGGAACTCCTCAACATCATCAGAAGAGTGTGGAGCTCTTTTACCAGTTACACAACCTGGTTCCATCTTCTAGCATTTGTGAAGATGTTATAAGTCAGCAGCTGACCCACAGAGACAAGGTAAATCTTCCCTCCTGTTTGTGTGATTATTAAAAGGTGAGTTAAAGGAACCATCAGGAAATGTAGTAATAGAGTGACATGTGCGAGTAAGGGACTTGATAGCTCATAAGACAGTTTGAGCTATTTTATGTATATATGCAAATATATATACACACTGATATGTAAAGAATTATAACATGTTTATAAAATTGTGAACTCTCACAAATCTTAGTGTCTGAGTACTTCATAACCACTAATTAATTTATTCTCACAATGCCTCTGTAAGGGAGAGGGAGTGTTATTGTCCCCATTTTTCAGATGGAGAGTTAAGATGCAGAGAGATTTAATGACATAACCAAAATCATACGGAAATCTGTGGTAAAGCTTGGAATTGAACTGAGCTCCGAGTACCTGAGTCCCAGACATAAATCATCCTCCTTCCCACCTCATCCTCCGCCCCTCCTCTTTCCCTTTGTAGCTGTCTCTCAGTCTAGGCCCACTCTTCCTCCTGCTCTCTTCTCTTGTTGCATTCTGACCAACATTATAGCAAACCCTATAACTTCTGCTCCTTTTCCAATAAATATCCCTTGATAAGCGATCTGTTTGTTGGCATGTTCTGCTGTCTCCATTTCTCTTCTCAAAACTTGTTACTCTTTTTCCAACTTAGCTTTTCTCATTGCCATGCCCTCCATGAAGATCTTTTGTCACTCCTCCTGAAAGTGGTGGCAGTGGCCTTGGGTCCCTCCTCTCTTCATTTAGTTATTTACAGACCCCCTCACTTATTTTCCTTTGGGGCCCACTCGATTTTGGTCTCTTCTATCCTTGCCATCCATTTTCTTTTTTTAGTTGTTTTGAGGTCTCTGTCTCTTCTGTCCTCAACCTTCTTACCTTGAGTGGCTTCTAATAAGACATCTGATACATCTGCTTCTTTTAACATTATTGGCTCATTGTCTACTTTGGGTACCTTTCTCTCTAGGCTCCTGTGAGTCTGACTTCCTGGTTCTCATTCTGCCTTTATAACTTATTCAGCATCTCCTTTGATGATCTTTAAGAACTGATGTAAAGCTCAATCAGCGCCATTTGCAGTGCATCACAAGTAGTATTATTACTCCTGCAAAACCCAAGAACTTTTCTGCATGTTCTTGATCACTATATCTTGGCACTTTTTTCATTTAACTGTTTATATATAGAGATCTCTTTTCCTAGAATAGAAAGTGAGCAGTTTCAGTTAACTATATAGTCTTTCAAATGATTGAGCAAGCTTACATCCCTTCCACTTTATGTGGTTCAACCCTGAATCCCTTTCTTCTCCTGCCACTTGCCCTCACGAGATTTCTGTGCTGTTAGATATTGTGGCATTAACTTTGCCAATTCCTGTGCACTGCTAGTAGGTGAACTAACCTCACAATTGTTGCCAGTTTCCCCTGCATCTGCATCCTTGTTTGAAACTCACCTGGGTCAACTCTTGAGAGCAACTAGTCCTTGGTTGCTTGTAGGAAATAACAGTTGGGGCTATAGAGTTGTCTGCATTCTACCAAGTATGATTAGACTTGGCAGAATTAGATTTTTTTAAAAAAAGTCTATGGATAATAGAGATGTTTAAAAATAAATACTCTCAATTTTTTCTCTGTTTAAACTTTCAGAGTTGCAGGAAATTATGAAGGGAAGGTCAGACAATAATTTTTAATAAAACAAACCTTGAGATTCAAAACTTTATAACTATTAAAACACAATATGTCAACATCACGTCAAAACGCACAAAGTAAATATCCTTAAATCAAACTCTTAAATTTCTCAGGCAGCATTTCTCTTCCTTTATCAATGGAAATATGTTTTTTTCTGTTTGTGTGTGTATGGAGAAATCTACATGTAGTGATTAAAAAATCTAATCCTTTCAAACCTTGGTGCTACTCTTTGTCCCTACCTTCCATCCTTTGTCTCTGTCTTTAGGTGCTGGTTGAACTTTATACTGGCTGTGCTATTAGACGTTCCGGGAGCTCTTTTCTACCTCTGTCATAGTAGTATTTGTTTTGCTGTTGACACTTTTTCATTTTTCTGTTACCGTTTCTGCTACTGTTGGCTTCAAAAGTTTATTTGTTTCAGGCAGTAATCAGTGTGTGGTGTGACATGAGATTGTGTGGTGGACTGTTGCCCTGGCTTTCTACTGGTATATTTCTTCAATCCATTATTGCTGTCCATGGGTCTTCATTATCGCAGTATGCCTTGCTTAGCAATTTCTTGGTAATCTTGGCAGCTACTTTTGCTTTGCCCTGAGACTGGCTGTGATGCAGAAAGGATGTGATATGTTCAAATTCTGCTGATGCAAATTGTGCAAATTCCTGACAAGCAAACTGAGGTTCATTATCTTTAATAAGTATCTGGAATTTCATGCTAAGCAAAGTGATCTTCACAGCATTCAATGAGAGAAACTGTTGTTGAATTTAAGGGATCTGTTTCCGAATAATTCAGAGAGTCATCAATCAACATCAGGTATACTATATTTCCAAGAATATATTGGTCTGTCTTGCTTAGCCATGTTTCAGAGTATCATAAAAGAGGTGGACAATTTTATTCAGATGAATAGTTTATTTGCTAAAAAATGCAGCTTTGGCCGACCCAAACCATCCACAAATTTGACCTCATAGTTTCATTTTTCAGAGCTAGCTTCAGAAAGTCGTATGTGTTTGTGTGTGTGTGCTCTGCTGTAACTGTCAGTCCACTGGTTAGGCCTCTTGCCTGGGATATGGAAGATCCAGCTATGAATCCCCACTATTCATTGGATCAAAGAGAGAGTGAGAATGAAAACGACTCTGTTGCATGGTGATTAAGGCACTCTGTTGGGAGAAAGAAGATATTAATTCAGATCTTGTCTCTGTCTGATTCAAAGGACGGACTTGAATCCACATCTAGCACCACTCAGATGACTTGAAAATATATATATTTCTTGCCTTTCTTTGCAGACCATGCTTCTTTTTATTCTTTTAATCTGAGTTGGCCATTATTTTGTGTGGTGCCGTATATCTTACACGTTTTCTAATGTTTTCAAATTTGTAAGTGTTTGTTTTATTCACTGCTGCAGTAGATAGCAGCAGCATTAAGTTCCAGTCTTCTTTGTTGCAACATATCTGTTCTGATTCCATTATTTTTCATGCCTACAGCTATATGATCTCTAATAAATTTGTCTGTGAGTGTGCCAGAGTTACATGACAAGGTTAACTGGTGCGGCTTGTTTGTGTATTGGTTTGTAGTTTTGAGTTTCATTTTGATCAGATGTATGGAAAATATACTTCTCACATATTATAATTTTTTTAGGCACAAGTATTTTTCTAAAGCATCTAAGATTTTATTTACATCTTGCCTGTCTTCATCTGCCAGTTTCAAGTGCTTACATATAGCAAAGCAGTCCTTACCCCTTGCTTTATTCAGAGTAGCCATTCTGCCTGCCATGCTTTCTTTGTTCAGTCCTGCAGCCACTTCACAGTTTGAAGCAGCTCCATTTTTCATAGACATCTCCACGTATTTGTTCCATAGCAGGTAATGGGATATTTGAGTCATTACTGATGTCACTGAGTGCCTCTGCTCAGCCACAACAGAAAGTTAAAGCAGTAAAAACTTTTATTTTGACACCATGTTAAGAACATTATATAAAGAGCAGCCAGTGGAAATCATCTACACAAACTGTGCACAAGTTTTATTGATCCCACAAAACCCAGGAACTATGCTACATATTATTGAGCACCGTCTGCTGGCATCTAATTAATTAATTATTAACAATTTACTTATGTTCAGATTAAGCCCTCTTATAACACTCTTTATATTCCCCTCATACTGACCTCTTTGTGTCCCTCATGGTTCTGTTTTCAGCCCCTTCTCTTTTCCCTCTTAACTGTGTTTAGATGTCTTCAATGCCATGATTTTTAAGTACCGGTACTTCTTCCATGAGAATGATTACTGTCTTTTTCACAAGCTGAGCATCACGTCTGTCCTCCTAATCACTCTCTATTTCTGTCACCTTCTCTATCACTTGTAAGAAATGCATTTGTCCTGGATATTAAATGTTCTTATTTTTTAAAATTGTACATAGGTGGGTTTTTGTTTGTTTGTTTGCAATGACAATCTATTCTTGCCTCACAGGCTTGGTAATAAAGAATTATCTTTAGATAAAGTGAGAAAATGGAGAATCTGACTAAAACCATGTGTCCATTTCTTCATAATGTTCATCTGACCAAATATTAATAAGATATACTTATTTTTTGTGTACTTATTTACCTATATTTTATTGGGATTGGAATATTCTGAAACATTGGGAACCTGTCATATTTACTCCTTATTTTCTCAAATCAATAGAAGGAGATTGGTAACATGAATTCCTTTTCATATTAAACTCGGGGAATTAGAAAATCAAGCTCTGTAAGGGGGAAATAAACACCTTTCAAGATAATTACAATTATGGGTCTAAAAACGTGGTAGTGTCTTTTTAAGCATTCAGATAAATAGAACTGACTGCACAGTGAACAGAAATTAGTGATTCTTTTAATGTGTTTGTAATATTTTAATATAATTTTCATTCTTGTCTGGCTTTCCTTTCACTGGGGGAATCATAGTCAATTTGATCTAACGTATGTTTTGTTTTACAGAAAACAAGGATGGAAGCTCATGCAAAGTTTGCAGTGCTTTGGCATCTCACGAGGGACCTTCATATTAATAAGTCTTCTTCCTTTGGCCGTTCCTTTGACAGGTTGGTTATCATTAGGGCCTTATCAAATTCACGATCAATTTTGGTAAATTTCACAGTTTCTGTTGTTTAAATCTGTGTTCAAAAATTTTCCCACCAGACCCCCATCACTAGCCTCACCTTTCTCAGATAGGATTGTGCTCATACACAGAGTTTCTTTGTGTGAATGTGATGAAAGAAAATTAATTTGAATGTTGTACCTTTTACCTACAACTGTGAGACAGCACAGTGAAGTGTTGGATTTCATCTTGCATTTCATTTGGAGCTACCTCTGTTACTCATTGCTGAAGAGAAGATGGTAAATTCTGTGCACACAGTAGAAAAGCTGATGAATATGTACCACAGAATGGCATAAAAAAGTTAAAGATGATTAGGGGCTACTCGGTGTATTAACTGAGAGGTAAGGCAGCTGTTAATTTTCTCCCCTGGAAAGGGGTCTCAAGACCTAAGAGATGGAAGGCAGAAAATGATGAAAATAGTAAGAGTGTTATTGTAAGCTATATTTCTATTCTCAGTCCTTGATGATAACACTTGTAGATAATGAAAAATAATTTAATTTTCTCTGCAGCCTCATTTACAGATTTGTAAAATTGTTGCTGTTATTTATATTGCAGTGTCACCTAAAGGGAAACCAAGTTAGGGCTTCATTGTGCTAGATGCTGTACAAACACAGTAAATGAGAATTCCTCTATTATTTTGATCTGTCTTTACTGTTAGTTTTTTCTGTCTCCTTTTCTGTTGTGTTAGAATATGTAAATTTCACCTTTTGGATACAAAATTTGAAAAAGAGGTTCTCATTGATTCCAAACAAAATGCCACTTGTGTGAAACAAGCTGTAGGAAGTATGTCCTGGGATACTCATCTGAACAAAACTAATATGTTACTATTGCTCAATACGTAGGTTATAAAGAATCATAGCAATCACATCAGTGTAAACTTAGAGAGCAATATAATTTTTTGAAAATCTGAGTAGAGTTTGATTACACATCTCAGCATTCCTCATACATATATGAAAGATAAAGAAAGTTGTTGCTTGCTAATTATTTTGAGTGAAAGAGAGGATGTACACTTGCATATGGAGATAGAAAAAGCAAAGAAAGCTCATTGACAGTGGACAAATATAATAAATTAGATTAAAATAGATTATATTGTGTTGTAGCAACATGTTAAATTTATTCCTGTTTTTTTTCACCAGGTCTTTGTTCATCATGCTGGACAGTCTTAACAGCTTAGATGGTTCTACCTGGTCAGTGGGGCAAGCATGGTTAAACCAAGTACTACAAAGACATGACATTGCAAGAGTACTTGAACCTTTGCTTCTACTGCTACTCCACCCAAAAACACAGCGAGTTTCTGTGCAGCGAGTTCAGGCTGAGTGCTACTGGAATAAGTCTCCTCACTACCCTGAAGAAGAAACTGAAAAGCACTTCATGCAAAAATTTAGCTGTGGTGATGGTAAGTACAATTTAACCCCCTCAAAAATTTCTTATTAACTAACATTTTATTTATTTAAATATGTATACACTATTTTATATATTTTTATCCATATAACATGAAACAGATGGCAGAAGAAACACACTGCATGATTTGCATATTAAATAGTTTTCAGAACTGCCAGCATTTAGGCCCCTGGTAATGATTATATTCTTTTTCCAAAAGTTTTTTTAGTCTCAGTGAAAACTCCTCTGTGGGTTCAACTCTGCAGCATGCCAAATATTTGGAGTACAGTTAAAACAACTTTTCCCTTCTATATGTCACAGTTTCAAGGTTGCCTGCACCTTTCACCACCACCTTTACACTTCCTTGAGGGCATCCACTTGAGGTTTCAGGCTTCTGAGGAATAACCTTTCTCAGCTGGAGACCTCTGTCTCTCTCTCTCTAAAGACCAGGGGTTTAGGGTACGTTTACACTATCCGCTGGATCAGCGGGTAGTGATCGATCTATCGAGGATTGATTTATCTAATGTAGTGTAGACATGATAAATCAATCCCTGATCGCTCTCCCATCGACTGCTGAACTCCAGCAGTGCGAGAGGCAGAAGCAAAGTTGAAGGGGAGCCGCGGCCATCGATCCAGCGCCGCAAGGACCCGAAGTAAGTAATTTTAATTCGATCTAAGATACGTCGACTTAAGCTACGCTGTTCTCGTAGCTGAGGTTGTGTATCTTAGATCGATCCCGCCCCCTCAGCGTAGACCAGGTCTTAGACTTGCTTTGTGCTTTTAAACAGTCACCCCTATCCACTTTAGAAGTAGTTGAAGCTATCCTATTAATCATTTAATTGATGGGTGAAGCTCTGCTTTATACAGTAAGTAAATGGACATTTAAGTTGCTTTACGATCTTTCAGGATGAAAGATGCAAAGTATAATAATTGTATTTAAATGTAAGTTTTTATTATTTCTGCTTATATCTGAAGTTCAAAATCTAAAGAAAAACTATTCATAGGCCATAACTATTCTTTGTGATTTCTTTTTAAAGCATTTTCTCACATGCCTGTAAGCCAAGGACAACTTATTACACCTAAAGAAAACAGTGAAAAACAACTTATCATGGATGAAATGGAGAACTTCAGTCTCACAGTCAACCCTTTGAGTGACAGACTTTCCTTGTTAAGTACTAGCAGTGAGACTATTCCAATGGTGGTGTCCGATTTTGACCTTCCCGACCATCAGATAGAAATACTCCAGAGTTCTGACTCTGGCTGTTCACAGTCATCTGCTGGAGACAATCTGAGCTATGAGGTGGAGGCAGAAAGCCTCGGTGCTCAGAATAGTTCTCAGACATTGCGAGAAGACTCACCTGATGAAATTGTGCAACAGGTGGTTATTGACTTGATATGCAAGGTAGTAAGTGGTCTTGGAGAGGAGACCGAATCAGTTAAACACGATCTGCATCCTGATGATGCTTCATCTAAATTCAGTACTTTAGATCACTCTGAAGAGGTTTCTAAAAGTGAAGATCAAAATATTCAAAGCAGCAAGAACAGTTTGTTTGGCAATGACAATTCTCAGTTATTATCTGCTTCGACTGAGATTGGACTTGAAAGGCTAATGGATTCATCACCTTGTATTGAAGTAAGCCCTCAGGCCCCCTCTGACCTTACTTCCAGTTCAACAGATGCAAAATCTGGACAAAGAAGTCACAGTAGTATTCAGTTCAGCTTCAAAGGAAAACTACCAGAAAAAATGTCAGAAAAAGAAACTATTGTTAAAGAGGCTGGTAAGCAACCAGGAGCAAAGCCCAAAGTGAAAATAGCCAGAAGGAAAGATGAAGACAAGAAAAAATCACAAACAGAAAAGCTTAAACAAACCAGTATTTTCTTTAGTGATGGTCTTGATTTAGAGAATTGGTACAGCTGTGGAGAGGGAGAAATTTCAGAAATAGAGAGTGATGTGGGGTCTCCAGGAATAAGAAAATCTCCCAGTTTTAACATTCATCCATTATATCAACATGTGTTGCTTTATCTCCAGTTATATGATTCCTCAAGAACATTATATGCTTTTTCTGCAATCAAAGCAATCTTGAAAACAAATCCTTCTGCTTTTGTAAATGCCATCTCTACTACCAGTGTCAACAATGTATACACTCCTCAGCTGTCCTTGCTTCAAAATCTTTTAGCTAGGCATCGAATATCTGTTATGGGCAAAGACTTCTATAGTCACATTCCAGTGGACTCTAACCATAACTTCAGGAGTTCTATGTACATAGAAATTCTTATCTCGCTATGTTTATACTATATGAGGAGCCACTATCCAACTCATGTAAAGGTAACCCCGCAAGATCTAATAGGAAACCGCAATATGCAGATGATGAGCATTGAAATTTTGACACTTCTCTTTTCTGAATTGGCGAAAGTAATAGAAAGTTCTGCAAAGGGCTTTCCTAGCTTTATTTCAGACATGTTATCCAAATGCAAGGTTCAGAAAGTGATCCTGCACTGTTTGCTATCTTCTATCTTTAGTGCACAGAAGTGGCACAGTGAAAAGGTAGCTGGTAAAAACATTGTTGTTATTGAAGAAGGTTTCTCTGAAGACAGCCTTATCAATTTTTCTGAGGATGAATTTGACAGTGGCAGTACTCTACAGTCACAGCTCTTAAAAGTGCTTCAGCGACTAATTGTCTTAGAACATAGAGTAATGACTGTGCCTGAGGAGAACGAAACAGGCTTTGAATTTGTCATTACTGACTTAGAGCAGATTAACCCACAGCAGCCAATGACTTCACTTCAGTATTTACACTCCCAGCCAATAACCTCTCAAGGCATGTTTCTCTGTGCAGTAATAAGAGCTTTACACCAACACTGTGCCTGTAAAATGCACCCCCAGTGGATTGGCCTGATCACTTCTACTCTGCCTTACATGGGAAAAGTTCTACAAAGAGTGGTAGTTTCTGTAACCCTCCAGCTTTGCAGGAATTTGGATAATTTAATTCAGCAGTATAAATATGAAACAGGATTATCCAATAGCAGGCATGTATATACTTTTTTTCTTTTTGCAAATTTGATCATACATTTAAATGTTTCCTTAGCTGTGTGGAGCAAATTCACAACAAACTCAATGTTGCATTTTAGGCCGCTTTGGATGGCGTCAATTACTCCACCAGATATGATTCTTACCCTGTTAGAAGGCATCACAACAATAATTCATTACTGTCTACTTGATCCATCTATACAGTATCATCAGGTAAACTTAGTCAAGCGTCTGAGAGGCTTCTTATGTCATATTTGTTAAATTAGAGTGTATCGTCTACATTCGGAATGCTTGTAATGTTGAATTTGCTCTGAATTTAAGTTTGAGGGGTTTGTGGTGAAAATATTCAATATATTTAAATCCATAATGAACAATTTTTGGGTAACAGGATTTAGAAAATTCTTATAAGAGAAAGCATTCATTGATAACATATTTTATGCCTCCTTAAGTACACAGACCATCAAATTTTCCAGTTGTATGCATTGTCCAAAGATTCAGATGTCACAAAGCCTTATTCTTGGAGTCCATGCTCCTACACAAGAACAAGGGTGGGAATTCCTCCACCTCAGGATTTTAAAGGGTTAGCTCCAGCAGCCAAACTCAGCTGTGGAACTTTTCATTGGTGCCAAACTTGACTGTTCCTGAATATGGTTGGGTTCTGTGTTCACCTACCTAGCTAACTCTGCTACCTGGATTTACCCTTTTTAGAAACAAAACTTTCTGTCCGAATGTCCATTCTTGTGCCTCTTCCTGCTAGCTTGAAGCTTTGTATATTAGCAGCTTTTTTTTTTTTTTTTTGGCTCTAACAATATTTAGTAGCTGCTGCTCGGTGCATAGTCTATACATTGGGCATTTGGCCCCGAACCTAATGGACCACTTTTTCTTGTTGACTGTTTAGCTTTATTTAAATACATATTTTCTATCCTTTTCTCCAACTCTTCTCAGTAGTCACCATCAAAATGCTTATTACCTGTGTTTGCAAATAGATGATGTTGTTGTTGTATTTATTATAGCACTAATTCTGAAGTAATGTTAATCACTTGCAAAGGCATTTACAAAGATATATCATATATATTTGTTCATAAGCCGGATAGTTTTGGTAACAAAGTGACGCATCAAAGAGTGGGGGTCAGCTTATAAATGGGTCTACACCAAAATTTGATGATTTTAAACTCTATGGAATCATTGAATTGAATATCTAATACATTGTTGTTTTGTTTACCTGGAACATCTGCAGGTACGGAGCCCCTCAGCTCCCTGTGGCCGCGGTTCGCCATTCCCAGCCAAAGGCAGCTCCGGAAAGTGGCATGCAAACTGTGGCCACTGGGAGCTGAGGGGCTCCGTGCCTGTGAACGCTTCAGGTAAACAAAATGTCCCGACCCGCCAGTGGCTTACCCTGACAGGCCAGGATCCAAAGTTTGCCAACCCCTGA
>NC_133771.1:67190789-67198821 GCF_003597395.2 Chelonoidis abingdonii
AAAGGACACCATGCTACAGACTTTCACAACATATCCACTGAAACCAATAGAATCTAACTCTCTGTATTGTCTTTCTATCAATACCTGCTTCCTGGTCATATTCATGTTGGCAAAAAGACTCTCTGAAATCAGTCTCCTTACAGAAGGGATGACCCCTACTGCATATTTCACGAAGATAAGATCATTCTTTATACTCCAGAATCATTGGTTACCTAAGTTTAATTCATCCATACATCACAGATTGTTCTTGTTTTGTTTTGCCTGAAGCTTCAGCATTCAAGAGCACTTGTCATGTGCTGGATGTGAGAAGAGCTGTTAAGATTTATCTTGATTATAACCCAGTTAATTCAGGGCAATATCTAGGATGACCTTTTCCCATACTTCACCACATTCAAGATAAATCCTTTGGGTGCTACTACGATGGCCTCTTCAAAGCCAAGCATAGAGTTAATATGGTTGGATAAGGAGTAACTGTAAAGAACTTTGTTTGATCTGTTTAATGCTTCAGTACAGCTATGGAAACAATTATCTGAAGGAGTGCAAAAGGGGCATGGCTATGCTCTGGAACTCCGTATAGAAGTCTATACTTGCCTCTGGTATCTGCAAGAAGAGAAGTGCTGTCCAAGTATTTCAGAATAGGAGAGGGCTCGTTCTCCGAAATTTTCCAGTGTGGTATGTCAGAGTATAAAGTTTAGATGCTTGTTTCAATGTGTGCACATTCTGTTTCTGTGTTTCAGAATTTAAGGCAGCAAATTCTTGAATTGTTGGGCCCAATATCAATGAATCATGGGGTTCACTTTATGGCTGCTGTTGCATTTGTATGGAATGAAAGGAGACAAAACAAAAACACTTCTAGAACAAAGGTATGTGCATGTTGCTAGTTGACATGGATACTTAAATAAATTGTACTCTGATTTACTGGATTTCCAATATTTATCTTTAGAATCTACTTTAAAAAAATTCAGGCTGATTTTTGGGGTCAAATAAAACATTACACAAATCCTTTCCATAAGTGCATTTATGTTTATGCACGTGTTTGCATGCTCAAATAAGCACACATTATTTTTAGAATAGAATTTTTAAAAAACCCATTATTGTAAGTGACTAATATTTAAAATAAAGACTTCAAATGAAAGTGATGGTCTATTAATAGTTGGTAAACTATTTGTGCCAAAAATTTCACCCGGGTCTCGTTCCTACAAGTTTTTATCTTTTTTTTTTCCCCCTTTCTCATAGCTTCTCATTCATGTCCTTTACTCATCAACTCCTTCTACACTGGACAACACTAACTATTAACTGTAACAGTAATCTATAGCACATCTTGGTCTTTTCCAGGTTATTCCTACAGCCAGTGACGAACAGCTTCTACTGGTAGAGCTAGTTCGCTCTATCAGTGTTATGAGAACAGAGACTGTTATACAAACAGTAAAAGAAGTTTTAAAGCAGCCTCCAGCCATAGCCAAGGACAAGGTAGGAAAATCACAGAGTTGTTGCTAGTTCATATGATGCTATTTTAGAAGTGATAAATTATATAAGTACTCAAATTGTCCTGAAGGAACATGCTACCAATGTGCTGTAGGTTGGTAACAGCTGTCCTCTACCAAAATCTGTTTCTGGTAATATCTTCTTAATCCTATTGAGTGTAGAAAACCATTTCTCTCATTAGCATATTTAGTGAAAGATGCTAGAGTGACAGCATTTGAAGGCTGAAGGCCATATAAGCAATTGTGTTTCATATTTCAAAAATAAGCAAGTTCAGGTTAACAAAGTAGCTCTGCCACCTGTACAGTATCATATACTAGTTTAAAATTCACTCTTTTGGATCCTACTAGATAGAAGGATTAATCAAGTGTGACTCTCTTTTTTCATGGGGGCTAAGGTATTTTTAAGGATGGTGTAGCGGTGCGGGACTGGGGCTCAACCCTCCTTGAAGGCGGAGGGGAGCCACACCGGCTCACCACACTCTGTTGGCCCAAGGCCTGCCCCTTCTTCGGGGTTGTGCGGCGGCCCCCTGTCACTTATGGCTCAGACGCTCTGCTGCAGGGCTGAGCAAACAGACACACAGTTAATAGGTGGCTCAGGCCCTCTGCTGCAGGGCTGAGCAAACAAGCACAGTTACTGGGTGGCCCAGGCCCTTTGTTGCAGGGCTGAGCAGACAAGCAAACAGTTAACAGGTGGCTCAGGCCCTCTGTTGCAGGGCTGAGCAAACAAACAATAGTTAGTAGGTGGCTCAGGCCCTCTGCTGCAGGGCTGAGCGAACAAACAACAGTTTAGAAGCCCAGGTCCTGGGGAGGGCGGGGCAATAAGCAGGTCAGGTGCATAAAGCCCAGGCCCTGGCTCAGGGCGGGGCAGCAAGTGACTCAGGGCTCAGGCCCTTCAGGAGGGGCTCAGCAAACAACCACCATGAATGGCCTCCTCAGACCAGGGGAGGGGGAGTCTGCCACCCTTGAAGGGGTGGCAGGGGGAACGCAGGCCCTCCCACTCCACTGCGTTCCAGCCTGGGGCCCTAGTAGCTGTTAACACCGCTGACGGTCAGTGGGGGATCCTGACCGAAACACATTGACATCGGCTCAGGTGAGTCTGCAGCCTGACTGGAGTCGGCTGCCCCCGGGCCAATTCCAACCTCCCCCTCACTGGGTACCTGCCATCCATCGGCGTCATCTGGGGGGTCCCAGACCATCAGTTCCTCCGGATACCGGGCGTTGGGAGGTCCAGTCCGCTCCTCTGGGTGCCGGGCGTCGGGAGGTCCGGTCTGCTCGTCCAAAGGCCTGGCGTCGGGGAGGTCCGGTCTGCTCCTCCAAAGGCCGGGCATCGGGAAGCTCAGGCAGCTCCTCTGGGTATTGAGCACAGGGCAGGTCAGGCCAACACTCCTCTGGGTACCGAGCATGGGGTAGGCTGGGCCCAGCAGGAGCTCGGGGCCCAGCATCTGCCTTCTCCAGCAGCCTCCTCCCAACTGAGCACTGGGGCCGGGCTTTTATACTTCCTGTCCCGCCCCTTGACTTTTGGGGGGCGGAGACAGGCGGCGGTGGCTTTGGACTTCCTTTCCCGCCCCTTGACTTCTGGGGGGCGGGGACAGGTGGCGGTGGCCTTGGACTTCCTTTCCCGCCCCTTGACTTCTGGGGGGCGGGGACAGGCTTCAGTGGCTCCACCTGTTGCTGTGCCTGTTCTGGCCTGTTCCTCTTCAGCTCGGCGGGGAGTGAAGATCCCTCTCACTACAGATGGGATGCCCTAACGAATCACCCATTCTTTCTCCTTTGTTATTGCTTTTGAAAAGGACTTGTATTATCTGTCAGTGGAAGGTTCTAGACGTGATCTCTGGCCTCACCTGCGGCCTGTCAGTGAATTCTGTGATTTACAGCTAGGTTGAAGCGCGGGAGATACAGGAGAGCTACTTCAGAAATAACAGTAGGTTTATAGGCTAAATTTTTGCCTGCACCAAGCTGTGACAACTCAGACACCCCTCTGAGTGCATTGCTAATATAATTATGACTCAAGCTATCCACTGTTTGTTTACCTTTGAACCTTTGGTATTGGGTTCAATACCACACTGTTTTTGCTGAGGTAAACAAAAAAGAACAAGAGTCCAATTTTCTTTCCTACGAGTGACACTGACTCTATTGTCATTTCTAGAAGCATCTGCATTGGAAGTCTGCATTGTTGCAAGTTTTCCATTTGTTATAATTCAAATGTAAGACAATCAGGCTGTAGATCCTTTCATTGTTTTCTTTCGTATCATCAAGTCAGTAGATAACTATAAAGAGAATCTGGACATTTAATATACTCAACAGGAAAACGGCTCCCTTGATTTGCACAACAGACTGAAAAGATTACATGAGAAGAAAACCCAGGTTTTCTCATTTGGGTATCTCTGAACTATTGTCCCGGGCTGGACTCCAGCAACCGCTAAAGAACAGCGTCTTGGAGCCGGCCAATACAAAAAGGTGGCATTCCAGCTGCATTGAGGGCGGCACTGTCTGGATGCTTGGCGGCAATCTCGGCGTGCGGTCCTTTACTCCCTCTCGGGAGTGAAGGACCTGCTGCCAAATTTGCCACCGCACGAAAAGTGACAGCTCGGCTTGGGTGGCAGAAAACCTGAGTGGCCCGCTGTATCCCTAAGATTCTAGCAATTGCAAATACCTGACTTCTAGGCACAAGGACCCTAGTAGAAATCCACATCCTGAGTTAGGTGACCAGGCTCAGTTAGACATGCTTGGGGGGAGAATTAAGGCACCTAAGAATGGGATGACAAAAACCCACACTGAGTGGGAACTGCACAAGCTAAGCCATTGAAATACGAGGACAGATGAATTAGCTCCTAAGCCACTGCTCCATCGAGAGGAAAATTAGGTCATAATGGGACGGCACTCTCTCTGCGGGATTTATTAGCTATGAACCCTCTCTTAGAGTTTAAGCACTTAAGCCAGTCAGTCCCTTCCTTGCAAAAAATGAGGGGAGAACCACAGAGAGAGTGGAGCATGCCCCCTATTAATTCCAATAGCTAGTGAGGTAGAAGCACGCTCCCACCAGGACATGGAGGGATATGGGCTCCACAATTTACACTCTTCTTGCTATTGTGGGAACACAGTTAAGAACTGAACCTAGGTCCCCCACCTCTCTGAGCTGCCCTCCAATACAGTGGGCCTTTGATAGTTATTCTTCCAACTCTCCTGTTTGGAGCTGTTCCACTTGTTATGTAAATACTATACATTTGGTAGAGGAGAATGTTGAGATTATAGCACTAGTGGTCCAGCGGCGGGCACTCAACCTACAAAGACCCATGTTCCAGGTCTTGTTCTACTGAAATATCTAATATATCTCTACCAAGTGGTCAGTTTCAACAAGTTTCTTTGAAGACCTCCCCAAAGAAATACCTACTATCAGGTTAGTGCACTCCCCGTGGAGGGTCGCGAGACCTGGAGTTCAGTGGATTTGATTCTGAGTTGAGTGCTCCTCTACACTGCTTGGGCATAAAAACACCACTACTTCAACCAGTCTGTTTTTTTAATGGGCCCAAATTGGTAGCTTATGCCTCTGAAAACACCTACTAAATGACCCTAAGGTTGAGATAGTTGTGGACTCTCACAGGAGTTACATCATAGTCGGTGCTTGACGGTGGGGCTTTGTGCAGGGTAAGTCTAAACATGTCAGTGGTAGTTTAAACACTTGAATAAATTGCCTAGGGAGGTTGTGGAATCTCCATCTCTGGAGATATTTAAGAGTAGTTTAGATAAATGTCTATCAGGGATGGTCTAGGCAGTGTTTGGTCCTGCCATGAGGGCAGGGGACTGGACTCGATGACCTCTCGAGGTCCCTTCCAGTCCTAGAGTCTATGAATCTATGCCCACCAGCAGAAACATAGGTGGAATTTAGGCACCTACAAGGTAAGGGGGCAGCTGAGTGGGGGTTTTGGGGATCCAGATTTTGGAGTTAGATGTCTAAAGTGGCAGTTATGCACCTAAATTCCTTTGTGGGATTAGCTGGTTTGTGTTATTTTATATTCTAGATGAAAAGGGAATCTTCTGGGTTCCTCAATTCCACCTTTATCTTTCATTCTCTCCCCTAACTGGAAAGACCCACAGCAAACTTCTCTGCAGCTGAGGAAGACTGGACTCAGACCCCTCCAGATCTCATCAGCACTTCAGTCATTAGTCAGAGGGTATCTTTTGAATACAATGTTCTTCTCCTACCTCCAGAGTCTGGCATATTACCTCCATAACACCTCCACTTTCTATTGATATGTGAACCAAGGGAAGAGACAGGACCTAAATTTTGATCTGCTGCAGGAACAGTGCTTTTGATTGGCACTAAAGTTGGCGCTGTCAGACAGGAGAGATGGAGAATAGAAAATTTGGGATATCTGTGACACTTGACATGATTTTATCACTTTAACTCTGTCATTGTCTTGCAGGATTCCAGTGTCCAGCTTAGTAGACAGCTGGGCAACACTATTGCTTCTTCTGAAGGACTCCATACAACTCAGTCTTCCAGCACCAGGGCAGTTTCTCATACTTGGGTGAGCAGTTATATTTACAATTTCTAACGAAGTTGTGATCCCATAAATGTAAAATTATATAAAGAGCAAGTGTTTAAAATCTTGATTTAAACCTTAGAGTTTTTAATGGAGAAAAATTCCTATTTCCTAGAGACCATTTTGACGAAGATTTATCTCGAATGCAAGTATCAGAGGGGTAGCCCTGTTAGTCTGGATCTGTAAAAGCAGCAGAGAGTCCTGTGGCACCTTATAGACTAACAGATGTATTGGAGCATAAGCTTTCGTGGGTGAATACATCCGACGAAGTGGGCATTCACCCACGAAAGCTCATGCTCCAATACGTCAGTTAGTCTATAAGGTGCCACAGGACTCTTTGCGTCTTGAATGCAGTATCTTACTTGGAAGAATCTTGATCATATACAAATGTTGATTCTTGTATTGCTCCAACCTTTTTCTGGTACTATCTCCATCTTCATCCAGTTCCCAGCTTCCCTCAGTGACACTGCCAACTGTGTGGTAATTATGAATACTTGTGATGCTAGTTTGTGAGGTCTCCCAACACATTTTTTCGATAGGCCACCAGATGAAAATGTCTTTTTGTCACTTTCACCCATGGTCAAATTTAAGTAAGAGACCTAGATATGTCAAACTCCATATCTCATTATTAATCCCCTCAGCTACCAGGACCCTCTAAATAGTAGTTATAAACATCTAAATGTACTCAGTAAGTCACTCTTATGACTATTTTGTATATTATATTTTTCTCTCATGTGAAATAGGATTAATTACCAGCCCAGAAACAGTTTGCTGAACTTCAGCAATAAAATGCTGAATATGGTCATTTGTGTTAAGCACTGAGCAACAATCTCTGTATATGGTGGTAATACTGTAGTAAAGTATTAAATCAAATAGTCACGAATTAATTTGTCCAAAACCATCTCCATGAAGATATTTTGGATGGATTCCAATGTTATATCTACTTGAAAACTATTAATTATACAAATTGTTTGTAACAGTCAAAATAAATTTCAGATATTTGGAAATGAGTCTTTTGGAATTTGAGCAAACTAAAGGGAAGTAGCTGAAGTTTCAATTAATGTGTATTGTGCATGTGAATTTGTCATGGAATTTTTGCCTGTTATTCTAAAATAATGCAATATTTTTTTTTAAGATTATCATCAGTATTAATTTAATATATATATTTTTTAGTGTTCTGAATGAGTTTATTATGAAAAACCCAAGTCTGGAGAATAAGAAAGATCAAAGAGATCTTCAGGTAAAAAAAATATTTTTGTATAAATTTACTGTTAAAATATTCTGCAGTAAATGCTTAACTGCTGAGAGTACAGCATATCTGATCTTTCCTGGACATTTCAAAAAGTACTTTTAAGCAGCTAATCTTGTTATAATGGCTTTTTTATTTCCTTTTGTAATTTTTTCTATTGCTTATAATTGTTACATTTTTCTTAATACTGTATTTAACTTAACATTTCCTTGCTATAACTTAAACCCATTGCTATTTGTTCTGTCCTCATTCTTAACATTTCTCCCATCATTCATCTTTCTGTGGACTGGACTTTGCCTAGTTTTCTTAATTTTATATGAGTTCTTATTTTCCCAACATTTATCACTTCTGTTGCTGCCTTCTGAGATTTTTAAGCCTCATTTCTTTTTTAAAAAAGTGTTGGAACCCAATACAGAATGCAGTACTCCAATTGAAGCTAAACAGCACTAAGCAGAGAAGATTAATTACCTTGCTGCTTGTACTTGAGATACTCCTGTTAATACAACTTGGATTAGTATTTTATGTAGCAGCACTGCAGTTTGGACTCATGTTCAGTTTATGACGCTCTCCTTGAACCCCCATATACTTCTCTATGGTACTGCCACAAATCAGCATTCACTTATTCTATGGGCAAAACGTGCAGGCAGATATGCATGTGCTTGCTGAATCCAAAATATACCTTAAGTGAATTCTCTTGTGAGCCCAACACCTGACTACTGTTTTTGTGTTTTTCCTATAATACCAAACCTGCTTTA
>NC_133771.1:67198921-67256341 GCF_003597395.2 Chelonoidis abingdonii
GATAACACTTGTAGATAATGAAAAATAATTTAATTTTCTCTGCAGCCTCATTTACAGATTTGTAAAATTGTTGCTGTTATTTATATTGCAGTGTCACCTAAAGGGAAACCAAGTTAGGGCTTCATTGTGCTAGATGCTGTACAAACACAGTAAATGAGAATTCCTCTATTATTTTGATCTGTCTTTACTGTTAGTTTTTTCTGTCTCCTTTTCTGTTGTGTTAGAATATGTAAATTTCACCTTTTGGATACAAAATTTGAAAAAGAGGTTCTCATTGATTCCAAACAAAATGCCACTTGTGTGAAACAAGCTGTAGGAAGTATGTCCTGGGATACTCATCTGAACAAAACTAATATGTTACTATTGCTCAATACGTAGGTTATAAAGAATCATAGCAATCACATCAGTGTAAACTTAGAGAGCAATATAATTTTTTGAAAATCTGAGTAGAGTTTGATTACACATCTCAGCATTCCTCATACATATATGAAAGATAAAGAAAGTTGTTGCTTGCTAATTATTTTGAGTGAAAGAGAGGATGTACACTTGCATATGGAGATAGAAAAAGCAAAGAAAGCTCATTGACAGTGGACAAATATAATAAATTAGATTAAAATAGATTATATTGTGTTGTAGCAACATGTTAAATTTATTCCTGTTTTTTTTCACCAGGTCTTTGTTCATCATGCTGGACAGTCTTAACAGCTTAGATGGTTCTACCTGGTCAGTGGGGCAAGCATGGTTAAACCAAGTACTACAAAGACATGACATTGCAAGAGTACTTGAACCTTTGCTTCTACTGCTACTCCACCCAAAAACACAGCGAGTTTCTGTGCAGCGAGTTCAGGCTGAGTGCTACTGGAATAAGTCTCCTCACTACCCTGAAGAAGAAACTGAAAAGCACTTCATGCAAAAATTTAGCTGTGGTGATGGTAAGTACAATTTAACCCCCTCAAAAATTTCTTATTAACTAACATTTTATTTATTTAAATATGTATACTCTATTTTATATATTTTTATCCATATAACATGAAACAGATGGCAGAAGAAACACACTGCATGATTTGCATATTAAATAGTTTTCAGAACTGCCAGCATTTAGGCCCCTGGTAATGATTATATTCTTTTTCCAAAAGTTTTTTTAGTCTCAGTGAAAACTCCTCTGTGGGTTCAACTCTGCAGCATGCCAAATATTTGGAGTACAGTTAAAACAACTTTTCCCTTCTATATGTCACAGTTTCAAGGTTGCCTGCACCTTTCACCACCACCTTTACACTTCCTTGAGGGCATCCACTTGAGGTTTCAGGCTTCTGAGGAATAACCTTTCTCAGCTGGAGACCTCTGTCTCTCTCTCTCTAAAGACCAGGGGTTTAGGGTACGTTTACACTATCCGCTGGATCAGCGGGTAGTGATCGATCTATCGAGGATTGATTTATCTAATGTAGTGTAGACATGATAAATCAATCCCTGATCGCTCTCCCATCGACTGCTGAACTCCAGCAGTGCGAGAGGCAGAAGCAAAGTTGAAGGGGAGCCGCGGCCATCGATCCAGCGCCGCAAGGACCCGAAGTAAGTAATTTTAATTCGATCTAAGATACGTCGACTTAAGCTACGCTGTTCTCGTAGCTGAGGTTGTGTATCTTAGATCGATCCCGCCCCCTCAGCGTAGACCAGGTCTTAGACTTGCTTTGTGCTATTAAACAGTCACCCCTATCCACTTTAGAAGTAGTTGAAGCTATCCTATTAATCATTTAATTGATGGGTGAAGCTCTGCTTTATACAGTAAGTAAATGGACATTTAAGTTGCTTTACGATCTTTCAGGATGAAAGATGCAAAGTATAATAATTGTATTTAAATGTAAGTTTTTATTATTTCTGCTTATATCTGAAGTTCAAAATCTAAAGAAAAACTATTCATAGGCCATAACTATTCTTTGTGATTTCTTTTTAAAGCATTTTCTCACATGCCTGTAAGCCAAGGACAACTTATTACACCTAAAGAAAACAGTGAAAAACAACTTATCATGGATGAAATGGAGAACTTCAGTCTCACAGTCAACCCTTTGAGTGACAGACTTTCCTTGTTAAGTACTAGCAGTGAGACTATTCCAATGGTGGTGTCCGATTTTGACCTTCCCGACCATCAGATAGAAATACTCCAGAGTTCTGACTCTGGCTGTTCACAGTCATCTGCTGGAGACAATCTGAGCTATGAGGTGGAGGCAGAAAGCCTCGGTGCTCAGAATAGTTCTCAGACATTGCGAGAAGACTCACCTGATGAAATTGTGCAACAGGTGGTTATTGACTTGATATGCAAGGTAGTAAGTGGTCTTGGAGAGGAGACCGAATCAGTTAAACACGATCTGCATCCTGATGATGCTTCATCTAAATTCAGTACTTTAGATCACTCTGAAGAGGTTTCTAAAAGTGAAGATCAAAATATTCAAAGCAGCAAGAACAGTTTGTTTGGCAATGACAATTCTCAGTTATTATCTGCTTCGACTGAGATTGGACTTGAAAGGCTAATGGATTCATCACCTTGTATTGAAGTAAGCCCTCAGGCCCCCTCTGACCTTACTTCCAGTTCAACAGATGCAAAATCTGGACAAAGAAGTCACAGTAGTATTCAGTTCAGCTTCAAAGGAAAACTACCAGAAAAAATGTCAGAAAAAGAAACTATTGTTAAAGAGGCTGGTAAGCAACCAGGAGCAAAGCCCAAAGTGAAAATAGCCAGAAGGAAAGATGAAGACAAGAAAAAATCACAAACAGAAAAGCTTAAACAAACCAGTATTTTCTTTAGTGATGGTCTTGATTTAGAGAATTGGTACAGCTGTGGAGAGGGAGAAATTTCAGAAATAGAGAGTGATGTGGGGTCTCCAGGAATAAGAAAATCTCCCAG
The DNA here is from genome assembly GCF_003597395.2 of Chelonoidis abingdonii. NCBI lineage: Eukaryota > Metazoa > Chordata > Testudines > Testudinidae > Chelonoidis > Chelonoidis abingdonii. The sequence goes on from NC_133771.1 coordinate 67,201,821, forward strand.
TTTAAACATTCATCCATTATATCAACATGTGTTGCTTTATCTCCAGTTATATGATTCCTCAAGAACATTATATGCTTTTTCTGCAATCAAAGCAATCTTGAAAACAAATCCTTCTGCTTTTGTAAATGCCATCTCTACTACCAGTGTCAACAATGTATACACTCCTCAGCTGTCCTTGCTTCAAAATCTTTTAGCTAGGCATCGAATATCTGTTATGGGCAAAGACTTCTATAGTCACATTCCAGTGGACTCTAACCATAACTTCAGGAGTTCTATGTACATAGAAATTCTTATCTCGCTATGTTTATACTATATGAGGAGCCACTATCCAACTCATGTAAAGGTAACCCCGCAAGATCTAATAGGAAACCGCAATATGCAGATGATGAGCATTGAAATTTTGACACTTCTCTTTTCTGAATTGGCGAAAGTAATAGAAAGTTCTGCAAAGGGCTTTCCTAGCTTTATTTCAGACATGTTATCCAAATGCAAGGTTCAGAAAGTGATCCTGCACTGTTTGCTATCTTCTATCTTTAGTGCACAGAAGTGGCACAGTGAAAAGGTAGCTGGTAAAAACATTGTTGTTATTGAAGAAGGTTTCTCTGAAGACAGCCTTATCAATTTTTCTGAGGATGAATTTGACAGTGGCAGTACTCTACAGTCACAGCTCTTAAAAGTGCTTCAGCGACTAATTGTCTTAGAACATAGAGTAATGACTGTGCCTGAGGAGAACGAAACAGGCTTTGAATTTGTCATTACTGACTTAGAGCAGATTAACCCACAGCAGCCAATGACTTCACTTCAGTATTTACACTCCCAGCCAATAACCTCTCAAGGCATGTTTCTCTGTGCAGTAATAAGAGCTTTACACCAACACTGTGCCTGTAAAATGCACCCCCAGTGGATTGGCCTGATCACTTCTACTCTGCCTTACATGGGAAAAGTTCTACAAAGAGTGGTAGTTTCTGTAACCCTCCAGCTTTGCAGGAATTTGGATAATTTAATTCAGCAGTATAAATATGAAACAGGATTATCCAATAGCAGGCATGTATATACTTTTTTTCTTTTTGCAAATTTGATCATACATTTAAATGTTTCCTTAGCTGTGTGGAGCAAATTCACAACAAACTCAATGTTGCATTTTAGGCCGCTTTGGATGGCGTCAATTACTCCACCAGATATGATTCTTACCCTGTTAGAAGGCATCACAACAATAATTCATTACTGTCTACTTGATCCATCTATACAGTATCATCAGGTAAACTTAGTCAAGCGTCTGAGAGGCTTCTTATGTCATATTTGTTAAATTAGAGTGTATCGTCTACATTCGGAATGCTTGTAATGTTGAATTTGCTCTGAATTTAAGTTTGAGGGGTTTGTGGTGAAAATATTCAATATATTTAAATCCATAATGAACAATTTTTGGGTAACAGGATTTAGAAAATTCTTATAAGAGAAAGCATTCATTGATAACATATTTTATGCCTCCTTAAGTACACAGACCATCAAATTTTCCAGTTGTATGCATTGTCCAAAGATTCAGATGTCACAAAGCCTTATTCTTGGAGTCCATGCTCCTACACAAGAACAAGGGTGGGAATTCCTCCACCTCAGGATTTTAAAGGGTTAGCTCCAGCAGCCAAACTCAGCTGTGGAACTTTTCATTGGTGCCAAACTTGACTGTTCCTGAATATGGTTGGGTTCTGTGTTCACCTACCTAGCTAACTCTGCTACCTGGATTTACCCTTTTTAGAAACAAAACTTTCTGTCCGAATGTCCATTCTTGTGCCTCTTCCTGCTAGCTTGAAGCTTTGTATATTAGCAGCTTTTTTTTTTTTTTTTGGCTCTAACAATATTTAGTAGCTGCTGCTCGGTGCATAGTCTATACATTGGGCATTTGGCCCCGAACCTAATGGACCACTTTTTCTTGTTGACTGTTTAGCTTTATTTAAATACATATTTTCTATCCTTTTCTCCAACTCTTCTCAGTAGTCACCATCAAAATGCTTATTACCTGTGTTTGCAAATAGATGATGTTGTTGTTGTATTTATTATAGCACTAATTCTGAAGTAATGTTAATCACTTGCAAAGGCATTTACAAAGATATATCATATATATTTGTTCATAAGCCGGATAGTTTTGGTAACAAAGTGACGCATCAAAGAGTGGGGGTCAGCTTATAAATGGGTCTACACCAAAATTTGATGATTTTAAACTCTATGGAATCATTGAATTGAATATCTAATACATTGTTGTTTTGTTTACCTGGAACATCTGCAGGTACGGAGCCCCTCAGCTCCCTGTGGCCGCGGTTCGCCATTCCCAGCCAAAGGCAGCTCCGGAAAGTGGCATGCAAACTGTGGCCACTGGGAGCTGAGGGGCTCCGTGCCTGTGAACGCTTCAGGTAAACAAAATGTCCCGACCCGCCAGTGGCTTACCCTGACAGGCCAGGATCCAAAGTTTGCCAACCCCTGAAATACAGGGTTGGCTTATGAAAGGGTCGTTCAGTTTTTGCTATTTTTACCTAACCATCTTGGGGGATCGGCTTATAAATGAATGGGCTAATGAACGAGTATATACAGTAAGTATGATCACTGTAGACATAGAGACGATAATGAAAAACCCTCAGACCTTCAGAATATGCCCCACTCTAATTGATAGCATTTTTAATATATCCCCCACCAAGTTATCTATGTACCCCATGGATAAGTACAACCTTAGCTTTGTAAGCCTTGTGAAGGATCATGCTGGGCTGGATCTGCTTGCAGGATCATCTGGAAGGTGTCACTACAGGCCCTGTGGTCCTGGATTAAGCACATTCCGCAACTCTTCTGATAAATCCATACAGTCAAATACCACTGGATGTCAAGATTTTGTATTAGCACTAGCTGCATCAGCAGATGTCTATGGGGATAGGCGAGGAAACTATGCTTTAATATCTTCCAACCATACAGCACCACTCAATATGCCAGTGTCATATTTGCCTATCGTAACACTGAATTTCTTATATGATGCTTGGGAATAAAGCAATAAACAGAGAACATTGAGTATGGAAGATACGCTGGTTAGTTTTGGCCAAACTAAAATCTCTACATGCATTGTAATCAGAATATAAGACTGTAGGGTAAATCCCTATACATTCTGAAAACTCACACTTTTTGGTTAATATATTTTAAGAGATCAGTGCATCATACAATAGATATTAAAGATGCTGCTTTATTATTTGAGAATGTTTAAGCATACACTGCTAAAGGAATATGCTCCCTATTGCTACTTAAAACACAAATTTATATTAATAGACACATCATTCCAGAGGAATTGAAAAGACATTTTAAAAATACTGATTTTCATTTTCTTGCTGTTAGAACAAACAGGATAAACCATCTTACAAAAGCCTATGTAGACGATGTTCATCCTAAAATCATAGTGTAAAATGTTTAGATGTACATTTTTATTTCTTATTTTATATTGTTTTGCTAATGCTAATATGTAGATATTTAATGCTGGGTTGTTGTTTTTTATAATACCTCTAGCTTTTGGTTAACGTTGACCAGAAACACTTGCTTGAAGCACGCAGTGGAATCCTGTCTATCCTTCATATGATCATGTCATCTGTGACTTTGCTGTGGAGCATACTGCACCAGGCAGATTCTTCAGAGAAAACAACTGCTGCAGCGGCTGCATCTGTTACCACTATTAATCTTGGATCAACAAAGGTCAGAACATCAGGAGTAACATGGTTTGAGTTGTGCGTGATTACCTCTGTCAAACCAAATCTAATTGTATTCCATTAAAAGTAACCTGAACGGTATTTCTTAGAAAAGTTTTCCAACTTTTGCAATACTTGAGTTGTCCCCAGGCTAAGAGGGGATGGGCAGCCAGTTTATAATTCGTTTATGATTTACTTTGGTAAAATGTATAAGTTCTGACAAAAATATGACTCTCCAGTTAGTACTGTACTGATGACATAACATCACCCATGAAAAATAGTTGAAGCAAAGAGATGGGAAAGTGTTCACATTATAAAACATTAAAAATACTATTTTATATCTCTAAGGCTATAGAATATTTGTTTAAAATCTTTACAAAAATCTCACAATAAACTTCAACAAACACTTGACCTGACACCCTTATGAGGTTCCGTGCTCCATCCACCTCTGTTAGTGACCTCATTGTATGGAGAGAGGTCATATCAGATCATAGGCTGGCGACTGGAAAGAGTAGGTGGCAGACAGGAGGAATTGAACAATATGGTATTTGAGGAGTTTTTCAAGTATTCCAGTAACATGCTTGATGTCCTGCTTCACCTATTTATTGGAGTCAGTTCAAACTCTTCTGCTATTGAAGGAATTTTGTGTTTTATAAACAAATACAGGTTATCTGATATGACACATGGATTTTAGTGTGATTTCCTCAGTCATCATGTTACTTTATGTACTACATAGCTGTTCACCTTAATATACACAATATTATTTCTTGATATATGTATTAAAAAAAAAAAAGGACACCATGCTACAGACTTTCACAACATATCCACTGAAACCAATAGAATCTAACTCTCTGTATTGTCTTTCTATCAATACCTGCTTCCTGGTCATATACCATGAATGGCCATCACTCCAGTACCCACGGGGAGGGGAGTCTGCGGCCACGACTTGAAGGGTCGGCAACACGGGGAACTGCATGGCCTCTCCACTCCTACTCGCGTTCCAGCCTCGAGGTGCCCTAGTAGACTGTTAACACCGCTTGACGTCAGTGGGGATCCTGAACCGAAACACATTGGACACTCCACGGCGACAGATGAGTCCTGCAGCCCTATGACAGGTACCGCGGGCTGCCTCGGGCCAATGTCACAACTCATCCCTCTCACTGGGTAAGTACCTGCCATACCATCGGCGCGTCATCCTGCGGGCGTCCCAGACCACACATTCACCCGGATACCGGACGCCGCTTGGGAAGGTCGGATCCAGCCCGCTCCCTGGGTGCCGGGCGCTCGGGAGGATTCCGGCTCTGCTCGATCCCAGGCCTGGAACGTTCGGGAGGTCCGTCTGCTCCTCCAAGGCCGGGCATCGGGAACTCAGGCAGCTCCTCTGGGTATTGAGCAGCAGTGCAGGTCAGCCATACCACCCTTGGGTACCGAGCACTGGTTTGTAGGCCCGGGCCCAGGCAGGAAGCATCGGGGGCCCAGCATCTGCCTTCTTCTCCAGCAGCCTCCCCTCCCAGTAGATGCTTGTTTCAATGTGGTGCACATTCTGTTTCTGTGTTCAGAATTTAAGGCAGCAAATTCTTGAATGTTGGGCCCAATATCAAATGAATCATGGGTTCACTTTATGGCTGCTGTGCATTTGATGGAATGAAAGGAGACAAAACAAAAACACTTCTAAGAACAAAGGTATGTGCATTTGCTAGTTGACATGGATACTTAAAAATAAATTGTACTCTGATACTGATTCCAATATTCTAGATCTTAGAATCTACTTTAAAAAATTCAGGGCTAGATTTTTTGGGGTCAAATAAAACATTACCACAAATCCTTTCCATAAGTGCATTATGTTATGCACGTGTTGCCATGCTCAAATAAGCACACATTATTTTAGAATAGAATTTTTTAACACCCCATTATTGTAAGTGACTAATATTTAAAATAAAGACTTCAAATGAAAGTGATGGCTCTTATTAATAGTTGCGGTAAACTATTTGTGCCAAAAAATTTCACCCGGGGTCTCGTTCCTACAAGTTTTTTATCTTTTTTTTTTTCCCCCTTTCTCATAGCTTCTCATAACATGTCCTTTTACTCATCAACTCCTTCTACACACCTGGACAACACTAACTATTAACTGTAACAGTAATCTATAGCACATCTTTGGTCTTTTCCATCCCATGTTTGGCAAAAAGACTCTCGAATCAGCTCCTTACAGAAGGATACCCTACTGCAAATATTTCTATCATCACGAAGAAAATCATCCCTTATACCCAGAATCATGTTAAACCTAAGTTAATCAATCCAACATCACGAGATTGTCTGTGTTGCCTGAAGCTTCAACATTAGAGCACTTGCATTGCTGGATGTGAGAAACTTTTAAGATTATCTGATTATAACCAGTTAATTCAGGCAATATCCTATGGATACCTTTTTCTCCATACTTCACCACATGCAAGATAAATCCTTGTGTGCTACAACATGGCGCTTCAAAGCCCAATCAGATTAATATGGTTGAAAAGAGTAACGTAAAGAACTTTGTTTGATCTGTTTAAGCTTCAAGTACAGCGATGGAAACAATTATCTGAAGAGTGCAAAGGCAATGGCTATGCTCTGGAACTACCGTAATAGAAGTTACATACTTGCTCTGGTAATCTGCAAAGGAAGAGAAGGCTGTCCAAAGTATTCAGAATAGAGAGGGCTCGGTCTCCGAAAATTTCTCAAGTGGGTAGTCAGAAGATATAGTTAATCTTGTTTCCAAATGTTGCACATTCTGTTTCTGTGTTCAGAATTAAGGCAGCATCTTGAATGTTGGGCCCAAATCATGAATCATAGGGTTCACTCTGGCTGCTGTGCACCGATGAATGAAAGGAGACAAACACACTTCTAGAACAAAGGTATCATTTGCTAATTGACATGGATACTAAATAAATGTACTCTGATACTGATTCCAATATTATCTTAGAATCTACTGTAAAAAATTCAAGGCTAGATTTGGGGCAAATAAAATCCTTACCACAAATCCTTCCATAAGTGCATTATGTTATGCACGTGGCAATCTCAAAAATAAGCACACATATTTTAGAAAGAATTTTAAACACCATTATTGTAAGTGACTAATATTAAAATAAAGACCAAATGAAAGTGGAGGCTATAAATAGTTGGTAAACATTTGTGCCACAAAATTCAACGGGTCCGTTCCTACCAAGTTTTACTTTTTTTTTCCCCTTTCCATAGCTCTCATGCATGTTCCTTTACTCATGCAATCCTTCTACACACTGACAAACAAACTATTAAACTGTAAATATATAGCAACATCTTGGTCCTTTCCAGTTATTCCTACAGCCATGACGACCGCTCTACCGGGGCTTTCGCTCTATGTATGCGGACTGCTTAAAACAGTAAAAGAATTGAAGCACCCAGCATAGCCAAGACAAGGTCGCAATCACAGAGTTGTTCTTACGTCACAGATGAGGCGATTTTTAGAATGATAAATATATAACCCTACTCAAATTGTCCTGAAGGACATGCTAAACCAGGCTGTAGGGTTGGTAACAGCGCCTCTACCAAATCGTTTCTGGTAATAGCTTCTAATACCTATTGAGTGTAGAAAAACCATTATCTTCTCATTAGCAATTAGAAAGATCTAGATGACAGCATTTGAAGGCGGAACAAATAATCAATGTGTTCATAATTTTCAAAATAAGCAAGCAGGTTAACAAAGACTCTGCCACCGTACAGTACATATAACTAGTTTAAAATTCACTCTTGATCCACATATAGAGAGGATTAATCAATGGACTCTCCTTTTCAGGGGCTAAGATTTTAAGGAGTGTAGCTGGCGGACTGGGCTCAACCCTCTTGCAGGCGGAGGGACCACACCTCCCAACTGAGCACTGGGGCCGGGCTTTTATACTTCCTGTCCCGCCCCTTGACTTTTGGGGGGCGGAGACAGGCGGCGGTGGCTTTGGACTTCCTTTCCCGCCCCTTGACTTCTGGGGGGCGGGGACAGGTGGCGGTGGCCTTGGACTTCCTTTCCCGCCCCTTGACTTCTGGGGGGCGGGGACAGGCTTCAGTGGCTCCACCTGTTGCTGTGCCTGTTCTGGCCTGTTCCTCTCAGGCGCGGCGGGGAGTGAGACCCTCTCACTACAGATGGGATGCCCTAGAATCCCCATTCCTTTCTCCTTTGTTATTGCTTTTGAAAGGCCTTGTATTATCTGTCCAGCTGAGGGAGGTCTAGACGTGATCTCTGGCCCCTCACCCTGGAGCCTGTCAGTGACATTCTGTGATTCAGCTAGGGTGAAGCGGGATACAGGAGAGCACTTCAGAATAACATTAGGTTTTATAGGGCTAAGATTTTTGCTGCCCAAGTGTGACACTCAGACACCTCTCTGAGTGCATTGCTATATAATTTGACCTCAAGCTATCCACTGTTTTGTTTACCTTTTGAAACCTGGTAGTGGGTTCAATACCCACTGTTTTTGCTGAGGTAAACAAAAAGACAAGAGTCAATTTCTTCCTGGTGACACTGATCTATTGTCTTTCTAGAAGCATCTGTCATTGGAAGTCTGCATGTTGCAGTTTTTCTATGCTTATATTCAAAGGTAAGACAATCAGGCTGTAGATCCTTTATTGTTTTCTTTCTGTATCATCAGTCAGTAGATAACTATAAAAGAGAATCTGGACATTTTATATACTCAACAGAAAGCTGCCTCCCTCTGATTTGCTACAACAGACTGAAAGATTACATGAGAAGAAAACAGTTTTCTCCATTTGTAATCTCTGAACTATGTCCCGGGCTGACTCCAGGCACCAGCTAAAGAAGCAGGTTCTTGGGGCGGCCAATACAAAAGGGTGGCATTCCAGCTGCTATTGGGGCGGCATGTCTGGATCTTTGGCGGCAATTCGGCAGTGGGTCCCTTACTCCCTCTCGGAGTGAAGGACCTGCTGCCAAATTGCCACCGAAAAGTGGAGCATCGCTTGGGTTGGCAGAAAACCTTGAGCTGGCCCTGGCTGTATCCACTTAGATTCAGCATTGCAATACCTGACTTCTAGGCACAAGGACACCTAGTAGAATCCACAGTCCTGAGTTAGGTGACCAGGCTCCGTAGACAATGCTTGGGGAGAATTAGGCACCTAAGAATGGGATGCACAAAAACCAGCAAGCTGAGTGGAGATCTGCACAAGCTAGCCATTGGAAAATACTGAGGACAGAGATGGCTCCTAAGCCCTGCTCCTCGAAGGGAATTAGGTACATAATGGGAGGCACCTCTCTGGGGATTTATAGCCATGAACCCTCTCTTAGAGTTAGGCACTTAAGCCAGGTCAGTCCTTTCTTGCAAAAAATGGAGGGGGAGGAACAGGTGGAGATGTCCCCCTTATATTCAATAGCTTAGTGGGTAGAGCACTCCCCCAGGACATGGGGGATATGGGCTCAAATTCACTCTCTGCCTATTGTGGAGTAAGAACTTGAACCTAGGTCCCCCACCTCTCTGAGTGCCCTAATCAGTGGGCTATAGTGTATTCTCTCAACCTCTCCTGTTGGAGCTGTTCCACTTTGTGTAAATAAATAAATATTCATTGGACTAGAGAGAATGTGAGATTATAGCACAGTGGTTAGGGCACTCACCTGAAAGACCCATGTTCCAGTCTGTTCTAATGAATATCTAATTATTTATACCAAGTGGAATAGTTTCAACAGTTTCTTGAGAGACCTCCCCAAGAATACCTATATCCCAGTGATTAGGGCACTCCCCGTGGAGGTAGGAGACCTGAGTTCGGGGATTTGATTCTGAGTGAGTGCTCTAACACTGACTTATTGGGCATAAACACACTACTATCACCAAGTCCTGTTTTGAATGGGCCCTAATATGGTAGCTATGCTCTGAAAACACCTACTAAATTGGGCCCCTAAGGTGAGATAGTTTGTGGATCTCACAGGAGTTTAATCATGAGCTGGGTGAGGTGGCTTTGTGCAGGGTAGTTAAACACTGTCAGGGTAGTTAAACACTTGAATAAATTGCCTAGGGAGGTTGTGGAATCTCCATCTCTGGAGATATTTAAGAGTAGTTTAGATAAATGTCTATCAGGGATGGTCTAGGCAGTGTTTGGTCCTGCCATGAGGGCAGGGGACTGGACTCGATGACCTCTCGAGGTCCCTTCCAGTCCTAGAGTCTATGAATCTATGCCCACCAGCAGAAACATAGGTGGAATTTAGGCACCTACAAGGTAAGGGGGCAGCTGAGTGGGGGTTTTGGGGATCCAGATTTTGGAGTTAGATGTCTAAAGTGGCAGTTATGCACCTAAATTCCTTTGTGGGATTAGCTGGTTTGTGTTATTTTATATTCTAGATGAAAAGGGAATCTTCTGGGTTCCTCAATTCCACCTTTATCTTTCATTCTCTCCCCTAACTGGAAAGACCCACAGCAAACTTCTCTGCAGCTGAGGAAGACTGGACTCAGACCCCTCCAGATCTCATCAGCACTTCAGTCATTAGTCAGAGGGTATCTTTTGAATACAATGTTCTTCTCCTACCTCCAGAGTCTGGCATATTACCTCCATAACACCTCCACTTTCTATTGATATGTGAACCAAGGGAAGAGACAGGACCTAAATTTTGATCTGCTGCAGGAACAGTGCTTTTGATTGGCACTAAAGTTGGCGCTGTCAGACAGGAGAGATGGAGAATAGAAAATTTGGGATATCTGTGACACTTGACATGATTTTATCACTTTAACTCTGTCATTGTCTTGCAGGATTCCAGTGTCCAGCTTAGTAGACAGCTGGGCAACACTATTGCTTCTTCTGAAGGACTCCATACAACTCAGTCTTCCAGCACCAGGGCAGTTTCTCATACTTGGGTGAGCAGTTATATTTACAATTTCTAACGAAGTTGTGATCCCATAAATGTAAAATTATATAAAGAGCAAGTGTTTAAAATCTTGATTTAAACCTTAGAGTTTTTAATGGAGAAAAATTCCTATTTCCTAGAGACCATTTTGACGAAGATTTATCTCGAATGCAAGTATCAGAGGGGTAGCCCTGTTAGTCTGGATCTGTAAAAGCAGCAGAGAGTCCTGTGGCACCTTATAGACTAACAGATGTATTGGAGCATAAGCTTTCGTGGGTGAATACATCCGACGAAGTGGGCATTCACCCACGAAAGCTCATGCTCCAATACGTCAGTTAGTCTATAAGGTGCCACAGGACTCTTTGCGTCTTGAATGCAGTATCTTACTTGGAAGAATCTTGATCATATACAAATGTTGATTCTTGTATTGCTCCAACCTTTTTCTGGTACTATCTCCATCTTCATCCAGTTCCCAGCTTCCCTCAGTGACACTGCCAACTGTGTGGTAATTATGAATACTTGTGATGCTAGTTTGTGAGGTCTCCCAACACATTTTTTCGATAGGCCACCAGATGAAAATGTCTTTTTGTCACTTTCACCCATGGTCAAATTTAAGTAAGAGACCTAGATATGTCAAACTCCATATCTCATTATTAATCCCCTCAGCTACCAGGACCCTCTAAATAGTAGTTATAAACATCTAAATGTACTCAGTAAGTCACTCTTATGACTATTTTGTATATTATATTTTTCTCTCATGTGAAATAGGATTAATTACCAGCCCAGAAACAGTTTGCTGAACTTCAGCAATAAAATGCTGAATATGGTCATTTGTGTTAAGCACTGAGCAACAATCTCTGTATATGGTGGTAATACTGTAGTAAAGTATTAAATCAAATAGTCACGAATTAATTTGTCCAAAACCATCTCCATGAAGATATTTTGGATGGATTCCAATGTTATATCTACTTGAAAACTATTAATTATACAAATTGTTTGTAACAGTCAAAATAAATTTCAGATATTTGGAAATGAGTCTTTTGGAATTTGAGCAAACTAAAGGGAAGTAGCTGAAGTTTCAATTAATGTGTATTGTGCATGTGAATTTGTCATGGAATTTTTGCCTGTTATTCTAAAATAATGCAATATTTTTTTTTAAGATTATCATCAGTATTAATTTAATATATATATTTTTTAGTGTTCTGAATGAGTTTATTATGAAAAACCCAAGTCTGGAGAATAAGAAAGATCAAAGAGATCTTCAGGTAAAAAAAATATTTTTGTATAAATTTACTGTTAAAATATTCTGCAGTAAATGCTTAACTGCTGAGAGTACAGCATATCTGATCTTTCCTGGACATTTCAAAAAGTACTTTTAAGCAGCTAATCTTGTTATAATGGCTTTTTTATTTCCTTTTGTAATTTTTTCTATTGCTTATAATTGTTACATTTTTCTTAATACTGTATTTAACTTAACATTTCCTTGCTATAACTTAAACCCATTGCTATTTGTTCTGTCCTCATTCTTAACATTTCTCCCATCATTCATCTTTCTGTGGACTGGACTTTGCCTAGTTTTCTTAATTTTATATGAGTTCTTATTTTCCCAACATTTATCACTTCTGTTGCTGCCTTCTGAGATTTTTAAGCCTCATTTCTTTTTTAAAAAAGTGTTGGAACCCAATACAGAATGCAGTACTCCAATTGAAGCTAAACAGCACTAAGCAGAGAAGATTAATTACCTTGCTGCTTGTACTTGAGATACTCCTGTTAATACAACTTGGATTAGTATTTTATGTAGCAGCACTGCAGTTTGGACTCATGTTCAGTTTATGACGCTCTCCTTGAACCCCCATATACTTCTCTATGGTACTGCCACAAATCAGCATTCACTTATTCTATGGGCAAAACGTGCAGGCAGATATGCATGTGCTTGCTGAATCCAAAATATACCTTAAGTGAATTCTCTTGTGAGCCCAACACCTGACTACTGTTTTTGTGTTTTTCCTATAATACCAAACCTGCTTTATTCCTGATCAGAATGCCTAAGACGTTAGCTGCAAAGATGTATTGTACTGCAACAGTCATGCTGCTTACCATCTGAAATCATTTTCCTGAAGCAACTTTCAGGATCATGAGTTAATTCATGTCTGTAATGGAGTAAGTTATTCTTTGATGTTAGGTGAAAAGGCATGCTGTTGGGGGGAAGAGGTCTGTTACACCAGATTTTAAGCACACTTGTATACCATATACGAAAAGCATATGACATTCCTTTTACTTCACCTGTGATCATTTCAAAAATGTTGCAACTCCCATTGCTTTGATTTTGAATGTAAACGCTTTGTGACAGTAAACTTTAAACAGTGGATAGTCCAGCAGAGGTCACATGTTCTTTGACCTATTTGTGATAAGTGATATTTTTGGAAAAAGTAATCCAGGATTATGAAATAATCTTTCAAATTATTCATTGAGACCTTGATATTTCAACAGAAACACAAACATGTTTCAGATTAAAAGGAGAAAAATAGAGTTTAACAGCCAGAAAGAGATTCTGTGAATGGACACAACATACTTAAATTTCCCAGTCATTGGGATGGGTATTGAATAAACCTTATTTCTATGCTTTTTTAAATGAAGATATGAAAACTATTGCTGCAATCAGATCCGTAAAGTCTTCCACTTCTTACTCACACATAAAGCCCCTAAGCATATAATTGTTTCATTTTCCAGATTTCAGACCAATTCTCTAGTTTATCAGAATTATTTTGCATTTCAGTTCTATCTTCTGAAGTGTTTGTGCTACCTTTCAGCTTCATACCATCTACCAATCTGATTACTCAGTGAGCTAAGATCTGTTGACAGCTCATCCTCCAAGGAATATTAATCATAGCTGATGTTAAACAGAAGTGAATCCAGAACAGAACCCTATGATATCCCACTCTATAATTACTCTTCCCCTGACACTGAACTAATGAGTATTTGTGTAGACAACGTATCTCAAGACAGCCAATTTACTCTTTCACGTGAAGTTCTTTACACATTTGCTTCTTTCTTTCCATCAGGATGTAACTCACAAAATAGTGGATGCCATTGGTGCAATTGCTGGTTCTTCCTTGGAACAGACTACTTGGTTAAGACGAAATCTAGAGGTCAAACCTTCCCCCAAGATAATGGTTGATGGAAACAACTTGGAATCGGATGTTGAAGGTAGCTTATTTTCACATTATTCAAAATAAAATATTGAATAATTTATTGATTCCCTTCATGTTACTAAATAATGACAGATTTTATAATATTAGACCTTTGCTAAATCAGTTTCAGTGCTGTTGTGTGGAGTATTGAGCTATACTGAACCTAATGTACATGGTGAAACAAAAAAACAGTCCATTTTCCATGTTGTAGAATATTTTTACTTTAAAATATTTATTTTTGTAGATGTTGATATAAGGTACATAGTTTCCAAAATTAATTGTCACTTTTTCATTTAGATATGTTGTATCCAGCTCTGGAAACCTCAAATATAACTCCTTCAGTTTATAGCGTCCATGCATTAACATTACTTTCTGAGGTAAATATTTCTTCAATTATACTATATGCTGGTTTCTTATAATACAGAGGGACATGGAGAGATTAGAAACATGCACATAAACATGCACGTGCGTTTCAGTTTAGAAGAATACTAGTTAAATATCTATGGGAAAATAATTGAAATGTATATACACAATAGGAAAAAGAAACTCTGAGACAAGAAATGCATAAAGAGGCCTAAGAGTGATAATGGACAGCAAATGTATACATGAATTTATCATTTTGTTAGTTATTTGCTAATCACTGGCAATGTTTTCAGTGCTATACCATTATCATTTGTGTGATGGTGCTGTTCAGAGTCCCCAGTCACTCTCATTGGGCTGAGAACAAAAAGTGACCATGTGATCAGAGAGTCATTGAGGTTCAAAACAGTGACTACTAACAGATGTCTAATAGGCAAAATAATTCTCTTATCTTTCAGGGAGTTCCTGTCATCTGCCCTGACCTCTGTCCTAGACATCTCTATTTGTGTGATTTTGTTAATTTGTTGTATTACTTTATGGTGGTTGATATTATATTTTATTTGCATTGGGGGGCGGGAATTGACAGTAGCCATTGAAGTCAATGTACACAGGTTCCTGCCATTTGCCAGGGTATTAGTCTTTGTAATCCTGACATGTTATACATGTGCAGTGACTTGTACTAGGGTTTGCTGGAAGAAGTTTACTGAGGAATTTGCAGTGTTTGAGGAAGATTTTTGTGGTAGGGTTTATTTTATATAGGCATAGTATGGATGAATTTATGTGCTGGTAATTGTGGGCTAATGCTTATATTTTGTGGGCAATGCTATAGTGTGTCTTAGCTGAGAGTTCATGTATTTTTATTTTTAAATATATAATGGAGTTTTATACTTTGTTTTTTTAATTTTGTACAATACTTCAGATTTGATAGCTTTTGTATTAAATTTGAATAAATTAATATAATTATATAAATTTGAATAAATTAATAATACTTACATAGTTGCCACTCCTTATCAGTCATAGCAGAAATGTCACAGGTTAAATGGGTATGGAGATTTACCCAAGAAATGGCCCTTCACTGAGAGGAAAGTGTAGGGAAGCTTACAGCACAATCACCGGTGGATGGATTTAATTGTATCTTAAGCACTAAATTCACTTTATAAAAGAGAACCTACACATTTTTTAAAAGGGAAAGATTTTATAATTTATTTTATTTTCTAATTTTAAAAGATTCAATATACTTAAGGTTTGGGAAATATTATATTGAAGAACATAATACAGAAAAGTAACAGTATAAATATAATGCTCTTTTGGGGGTTATAAGAAGTAAGTTTTTAAAAAAGCCAAGCCAAATACTCTTCCCCAACAGCCACCTTAAATATTTCAATTTCTTGCTTCTTATGTCTTGTAGGTTTTGGCTCATCTGTTGGATATGGTTTTCTACAGTGATGAAAAGGAGAGAGTTATTCCCTTGCTTGTAAATATTATGCACTATGTTGTGCCCTACCTCCGCAATCACAGGTATCATTACAATTTATATCGCTCAGACCTCACGTCTACTGGAGTTTGTTGGATATTCAGCATTTCAGCTGAATCAGGCTGCCTATTCCATGGCACTACGAAGAGAGGCAGATAAGAGAGTGAATGTGAGAGACTCTCTGACTCCCCCCAAATTATCTGGAGCCTGGATGAAATATATTGAGCTGGAAGCAAGAATTCGGATTTCACAGCCCTTCTTACTGTCCAAGGCCTCATGCACTAACTCTCAGAAGCAATCAAGTATTAGCCTCCATATTTCATAAATAAGTTAATAGAGAGGTGGCAAAAGGTCACTTCAGATAGAGTCTGGAATAGTATCCAAGTTTCTAACATGGCAGAATCAAGTCTTATCTGCTCAGCCACATTTTGTTTCAGATCTAATGTGCCAGATATATATGCTTTGGATTTCCTATCTCTAATCACACTCTCACATCAGAGCCAGGAATAAGAATGCAAGATTCTTGGTCTCCAATATTCTGCTGCTTTCTGAATTAGTTGTACAGCTATTTGCTAAAGTGTTAGTCAGATCACTTTTAGCGTCTGATCCACAAAGAGGCTAGCAATCCCTCTTGCAGCACATATGAAAAGTGATTTTAATAGGATGTTTTAAAACCATTGTTTTCACAGGCATCTGGATATATATTCCTAACTTTTTTAAAAGCAGTGATTTAAAAGATTTCACGCTGAGTTGATTTTTCTTTCCAGTGCTCACAATGCACCCAGTTATCGAGCCTGTGTTCAGTTATTGAGCAGTCTTAGTGGGTATCAGTATACAAGAAGAGCATGGAAAAAGGAAGCTTTTGATCTTTTCATGGATTCCAGCTTCTTCCAAATGGATGCTTCTTGTGTTAACCAGTAAGAGATGTTCTTGTTTGTTACTGTAAATGTTCAGCATATAGTATATTCATTTACACATTAAAAATGCTATGCAATGTAAGCCAGATAGTGCCAGCAAACTTCTGTGTTTGTGGGTGCATACAGATTATGAGGTTATCCTTTGTGCACAGATTATGAAATTCACATATTCAAACCTGATTTGTGTGCACAAATTAAGTGCAAATGACTTTGTATTTGTAAACCTATCAAATACATGAATAAGAGAGTACTAAAATTGCATGTGCAGCCAGTTTCTAAGGAAAATTTGAAATTTGGCCCTACATGTATTTTTAAATTTGGTTAAAAGACCAGAAAATATTTCAAATAAAAAATACAGATGTCTTGCTTTTTTAATTATACACAATCCTCCTCTTTCCTTTTAGTTGGAGAGCAATTATGGATAATTTGATGACACATGACAAAACTACGTTTAGAGATTTGATGAGTGAGTATTAACTCCTATATAATAATAATATTTACTGCTTATATGTTGTCTTATGTTTCAAAGCACTCCATACATGTTAACGTATGTACAATTCATTACATCAATTTCTCCAGGAAAGACATTTAAAAAATCTAAAAAGTACTTTTTGGAAAATTTTTGTTCAGGATTTTAAATTCCGCTTGAAAAGATATTTGTAAGAAATGTTTGAATTAAGCCGTGTTTTAATTTACATTTCTTCTTAAACTACTGGCATTTTGGAGTAAAGGGCACTGCATTCACCTCTACCATACCAGGGCACAACTTCTTTGAAATGAATGGAAGTGTCCTTCCTTGTGCCAGCAGTGAATTTTACCCTTTATATGAAAAAGTGTATCAAGCAAATACTTTGTCCAGTCTCAGAATGTCATTAACCATGTTCTAACTTGAGGAAAAAGATGATTATAGAATCCTGCAGAATGACAATTTCTGATTAAACAGTTTATTTAAAGATACAGAGCCAGATTCTCCTTTTAGTTATACTGCTACAAGTAGGTTTGCCCCAGTATAACAAAACAGAATTTGACCCAAATTATATAGAGACTCCCTGACTTACACAAGTGTTCTGTTCCGGAAAGCCCTGTGTAACTCGAATTTTGCGTTAATTGGAAATGTATACCCGACCATTACGCAACACCCCTCCCCCCCCAAAAGAAAAGAAAAGAAAAGAAAACAACTCGCCTATTTCTAGCTTATGGAACTTTTTCCCTAAGTGCGGATTTGCATAAGTCAGGTTTGTGTAATCCAGGAGGATCTGTATTTAACATAAAAGGAATATGTATATTTGCCAGGTTTTTTTCAATATATGTTTCTTAAATATGCTCATTTTGGTTAAATAATATTTTACTTATATGTACAAATTACACAGTTGACTTGCAGACTGTCTTCATACTTCTGGTTGTATTCATGTGATAAAATAAATGTTGCCTTTCTTTTATTATTAAAAGTATGTCTCAAGATAGTACTTTTTCTCTCTTAGCACGAGTGGCCGTGGCTCAGAGCAGTTCACTCAATCTGTTTGCTAATCGGGATGTAGAGTTGGAACAGCGAGCTATGCTCCTGAAGCGGCTGGCCTTTGCCATTTTTAGCAGTGAAGTGGACCAGTACCAGAAATATCTTCCAGATATACAAGGTCAGTAGAAATTATTATTTACCAGAACTTTTTAAAATAAAAGTGATCGTTGCTGAAGAAAACTTTGTCATAAAGTAGATGTATGGTATGGGCTCTGGTATGCATTAGCCACTATCGCTGAATTTCATTTTTGACATTCCTCATAATACAAATCATAATGGAATCTACAGGCCTGATCCTGTCTCTGTTGAAATTGTTGTCAAAATTCCAGCTGTTTTCAATGGGAACAGGATTTCAAATGACAAAGGGTTGGATTTCAAATGACAGTAGAGCACATAGGCTTGTTGACTGCCAGTTAACTTCCCACTGCATCATGTCACTCGTCTTTCATCTTATCAATTGGTCGGTATCCCTGGACAATCCTATAAGCTGCTCGCTTACATGGTTTATAGGCTCATGTGCCCACCCTACTGTACATTCAGCTAGGTAGGTGTGTGTAAACCTGGGTGAAAATATTGCAGATTCTATAAATTCCTGTAGCTGTTTATTCTGCTCTTCTGTTAGTTTGTCCAGTAATTAACATTGGAGGTTATTGCTTCCTGTTGACTCTTTCATAGGAATTTGGGAGAGGGCTCTTTTTCCTCCCCTCATGTGATGCAGATTGTTTGTAGGTTATCATAATACACTGTTGTTCGTCCTCCAAATGGGTAGCACCATAATCTTCCTTGTCCACTTGTTCCATGATTTGTATTTTGAAGCTCTTTTCCAATCAGCTAGCAACTAGCTGTAGGTCTGGCCTGTTCACGATATCTGGTTGTTTTTCTTGTCTGAACTGTGTGTGGACGGTGTGGACCTTTGCTGCTTGAGAGGCTACCTCTTTACTTGTTGGATATTGCAATGTAGGTGATGAGCTGGAACTCACAGTAATCAGATTTAAATAAAAAGCATCTGAGGACAGAATATTCTCAGTATAATATACAGTCTAATAACAGTACAATATTATAACATGGTAAACATGAGTTACTCTAGCTCTTACCACATATCTTATGCTAGAAATAGAGGTCACACTTTTATAATCTGTTGTTCTTCTTTTTGAAATGAATCAAATTCTCGTACAGATAAACAATGTAATGTAGCATAGGGAACAAATAGGGGTGTTTTGTTTGTTTTGCAGTCATATAAATATTTGGTTCACACAGTTTATTTTGGACATTGACAAAAGGAATAACATATAGTTACTTATATTAAATATATTTTAATATTAACTCTAATAAGAATAAACTGACTGGAAAACTAAACAGCTAACCAGAACTATTATAAACTGAGGAATCCTTGTTGGCTTTCTGTTTCAGAAAGGCTGGTAGAAAGTCTCCGTTTGCCTCAAGTGCCCACCCTTCACTCTCAAGTGTTCCTGTTTTTCAGAGTATTGCTTTTAAGAATGTCTCCACAGCACCTTACCTCACTTTGGCCTACCATGATCACTGAACTGGTGAGTTGTAGTTAGCATTCATGATTTGGAAAACTGATGGTGCCCAGGTAACTTAATACCTGAACGTTTGTTTGAGTTGCCCCAGGGAAATAAGTTATAGTTATATTATATGCATTTAAATGTACAGTGGTCACCATTTAAACTGAATGCTGACTTGTTTGCACAGTCTTAATAGCGTCTGTTTCCTCAAATCAAATAAAATGCCTGTATGGCTTATATGATCAGTTAAGCCATACAGAAAATATTTTATTTTTCAAATTTCCAGTCTTTGTTCCTTCCCTACTCCCACTTGCATCATGAAGTAACTTTGCACCTCCCTCAGTGTTCATTCCTCGTTTTCTCCTACTTACCAGTTCACTTCCTGCCAAGGTAAGCTTGCTTCCCCTGCAACGTGCCGGCTCCCTCACTACTTTCACTTGCTTCTTCCTTGCGGATGCCTTACCAGTCATTTAGCTCCTTCTGATGCTGATGACATCAAGTAGAGGGACCTGAAAGACTTGTTATATTGGTAATCAGTGGTGATTCATGGCACTTTATGGCTATATATTTGTAAACAAACACGTGTACGGCCAGAGCTTTCGCTCTGCTCTGTCACCTTTTTGTTACTCCACTAGCACAAATGCGACAGAATACTGCCTTTAAACAGCCAATTGGGGATTCCTCCTGTGTGGGATGCTTCAGGAGTAGAAGTGGTTGATAGCCAGAGCACCCTGTGGTCCATTGATTCTTGGTCAGCAGAGTGGCCCCTCAAAATGCCATTACCAGTTGGTTTAAATTAGAGCAGCATCGAGGTGTTAAATTCTGAATTTTGCTGGAGGCTAATCTGAACCCTGGTTGCACTCCGGGAGAGGAAATAATGAAATTCTTCATCTTGTTGTTCCGTGCAATAAATGCTGGTAAATTAGATAGAAAAAGGTGTTCTAAAGATTATCAATATAATTATGCAATAAATATGTTTAAAATAACTTTGGAGAACAGCAATGATCTAACTATTAAGTAGCACATTCTCCCCTGTGCAAGATATGCTCAGAACAGAAGAGATGATGTGGCTGTCTGGGGACTGGTTACAGCTGCTTGATTCCCAAGCTGCCATAGTCCTGACATAATTTAGACCAATCTTGGAGTTGCTCTAATTTGATACAGCTGACTACGGTCCCTGAAAGATCACATTTCATCTGAGAATTAGCACATGGTACTGGGACTCCACTCTTGCTTCCCTACACTCCCACCATATCCTCTGCTTCCCTGTCATATCTCCTGTTCTGGAAATGCAGGAGGTTGGCATACGATCTTCTTCTGATTTTACACTAGTTGAGAATCCCCTCCACTGGGGGAATTGCTGGACAGTGGCAGCCAGATTACTTGCCCTCTGCACTATTCAGGCAGCAAAAAGGGATGGAACAATCACTGAGAATCTGGTCCTATATGGCCAAGTAGGCTGATGGGTGATTTCATTAGCTAGGGAATGAAAATAAAGCTCCAAATCTCAGTCCCATTAAGGCTCTTTCCTCAGGGCTTGTGTATTATTCTTAAAATCCTCACAAAAATCAACTAAAAAAACTGGGCAGTAATTCACTGGATGCTTTTCCTGCTTTAGCCAGCCTGGAAGGGAGAAAGCACAGTCTTCCTCCTAGCTTTCCTTTGACTTAGCTGCTGCTTTTTTTATACTCTGTCCTGAGCAGTCATGTGACCGGTTAACCCTTTTCAGGCTGCAGACCTTTACCCTGAGACAATCCATTAAAAATAAAATGTTTTTAAAATATAGAATTTGCCCTTCAGGTACAAGTGTTTTTACTGATGGAACAGGAACTCACTGCTGATGAAGATATTTCAAGGTACAGTTGAATTAATTTCTGCTCGTTTGTTCAATTTTATGATATCCTGTAGTCTTCTGAAGTCCTATAGGACAGCTGTATTAATATGTAGAAATAGTTTGTCATAGAAAAATTGTTCAAGTTCAAGTGAAGAATATTTGAATCTTACTGCAGTACCAGGAACATTATATTTGGACTTTCTGTTTAAAAAACAAAACAAAAACCTCAGCACTAACAATTAATAAATAACTATGTTAAATCATATAACCCCTTTTTCAAGAATATTTTTAACTTCTGCAAATAGACTCATTGCAGTCAGTGGATCAAGTTGCATGATTAAACTGTACATGTTTCCATAATGTATACTTTGGATTGTTTTACATGGGGTTTATAAAGGCATTATAAAATATAATGAAAATTTGTTTTGAAATATTTAAAAAATATGAAAATCCTATGTTTCTAGTTTTGTTGTCCATTCCTAGCCTCACAGTTCCCACACAGTTTGTATAGTCATAGCTTTATAGTAGTGGTGCAGCCAGGACGGGACACATGGGTGGGCCCTGACTTGGGGTGGGTGGGGAATGACAGGGGGCAGGAGGGATCGGGGCCACTTCTCCCCCACCCTCTCCAGCCGGCTTTGCTGGGGGCGATGGACATGCTGGCCAGGGGCCCTTCGGGGCCTACGTGTGCACCCAGAGAGCGGGAGCAGGGCGCGGGAGCTTGCCCCACTCTGCCCACCTGGCGCTCCAGCCAGGGAGCAGTGTCAGGATGCAGGGATTGGCAGGCAGGCAAGCCGCCCCAACCCTGCTCTCTGGCTAGAGTACCAGGTAGGCGGATGGAACAGGGCAATCCCCCGACCCCACTCTCTGGCTGGAACACCGGGTGGGTGGAGCAGGGCAAGCGCTGGGGCTAGAGCAGAGCTGAGGGCCTGAGTGGGTGGGTCGTGGCTCACCCAGGCCCAGCTGTAGCTACACCCCTGCTTTAGAGGCAGATTTTTCAAAGGCACAAAGGGGAGATACGAGCTCGACTCCTATTTGCTTTTTCTTAGCTCCCTGCTAATAAATTGTATAGTCAGTTGCTTGACCATACTTTGGTAATTATGAAATATACTCAAGAGACCAAAAAACCGATGTCAGTCTGTTTTATTAATATGGCACAGGAAACAGGTTCTGTACGATACCAGTCTCCGAAGAGCAGTCCCATGCAGTGATGTTATATTCACCTTAGGCAGAAGGTGTGCTCCCCAGATTACACATTTTAGTTGATATTATTCACATGATTTTACAAGTGACACACCTCTTTACACATCACTAAATCCAATCCATCAGTTTGTCTCAGTTCCCTAACTTTTACTGTTCCTTCCTCGTATTTGTTTTGGATACTAGCATTCCAGGTACTAGTCAGTGAAGGTCCTCCCCTAGCCTGTACTAAGACAGAGAATGAATTTATCTTGATTTTGACAAGTTTCTTATCTGCTTATGCCAAATGCTTACTTCAGAAAATGCAAAGAGTTATGGGATACTTAGCATAAATGAACAGGATGATCATGTAGACCAGTTTAGGCTACATCACTGTTACAGTATTTGTGCTTAATGTTGTTACTGCTTAATGCATACTAATATACATGGTGCATCAAAGATCAGGGTCGGCAATCTCTGGCACACGACTCGCCATGGTAAGCACCCTGGTGGGCCGGACCAGTTTTTTTACCTGCCACGTCAGCAGGTTCGGTGGACTGCGGCTCCCACTGGCCCGGTTCACTGTCCTAGGCCAATGGGGGTGGTGGGAAGTTGCGCGGGCGAGGAATGTGCTTGCCATGGCTTCCTGCCGCCCCCATTGGCCTGGGATGGTGAACTGCAGCCAGTGGGACCCAGGATCGACCGAACCTGCCGACACAGCAGGTAAACAAAGTGGCCCGGCCCACCATAGTGCTTACCCTGGCGAGCCGAGTGCTAGAGGTTTCCAGCCCCTGTAATAGATATTATTAATATAATATATATTTGTATGCTAACCAGCATATATTAGGCAACATTCCCTTTATGCCGTTGGAAATCTCTATCCAAATGTAGTTAAATCCACATAATTGGCATATTAACAGATTCCCACTTACTCTGGATGGTTGCCTGCCAGGAACTAGATTCCAAATGGTAAATGAAAGATCTGCATCTTTGTAAAACAAAATGCTAAGAGAGAACCATCCCATAATAGTGGAAAGTCATCATGACTCTCCTGTACAGCTACTCATTATACTTTAATTTTAGAACTTCGGGCCCATCTGTTGCTGGCCTAGAGACAACATACACAGGAGGCAATGGCTTCTCCACATCGTACAACAGCCAGAGGTGGTTAAACCTTTACTTGTCTGCTTGTAAATTTCTGGACTTGGCCCTGGCATTGCCATCTGAAAATCTTCCTCAGTTTCAGATGTAAGTAAACGGAAATGAAATAGTTTTCATTTTTGAAAGTTTTGCTACTGTCTTGTAAAATTCTAATTTTTAAAACCTTTGTTTCCTTTCTCTTCTCTAATCCCCCTTCACGTCTTTAACCCAGAGCAACAGATTACATTATCCTTACATACAGATTTAGAATACTGTGGTGTAATATTTTCCCTATATTACAGTAGCAGAGCTATGCTGTAATTACGGTACAGATGGCTATTCTATTCTAACTCCTTATATTTCAGTGACTTAGAAATTTCATTTGGGCTGAAATTTGCCATTTTTGATCTTGGACCAAAAATAATTTTTTTTTTAGAGAAATTTGAAGACTATCTGTCCTGTTGTTTTTAACTGTGAATGTAGACATGCATATTAGACATTGACAGCCCGTGCAGCAGCTGAGAATTGCTGACGGATGGGAGCCCTGCTCTGGCTGCTTTAATTTCTCAACATTCCCCATACTGGAAGGTAGAGTATAGGAGTCAGCTCTGCCACCTGTATGCCAGTTGAGAAATCCCCTCTGCTGGGGTAATTCTCACCTGGCCAGCTATGGCATGATTATGTTGCCTTCACACTGCTCAGACGACACACAAGGGATGGAACTGGGGCTAACAACCTGGTTCTGTTTTCCACATGCATTGTAACGGGTGTATAGAGGACCACATTTATCCCTGGTCTCCTAACGTTTATCTGAATGGAATTACATTATTCATAATTTTATTTGTAGCATTTAAAATGACTTCTGGTGGTAGTTCTAATTGTAGTACTTATTATAAGACACTATTTATTGGACTAGAATTCTTTGGAGAAAGTTCGGTGTATCTGTCTTTGCAGGAAGGGGGAGATGGATTGTTAGTGGAACACCTGAAGGTCTCTGTTCTTGCCAGAAAGAAGCCACATGCAATACACTAACTTTTTTAAAGGGGAACGGAAATGTTTTTCTAAAATAAATGTAAACTAAATTCCAAAATCATTAACAGAATACACATGTATCTTTAAAATTACAGATATGTTTTTAAAGTGAACTAAAAAGGATTGTTTTATCAGCTCTAAACGAAAAAAATAGGTTTTCATCTTTTCCCTGACTTGATGACATTTCAGATATCTACATCAGAGCTTGGAGGCGCATATCTCCTTTAGCTTCAAGTGTCTGAAATATGCACAGCGCTAATAGGAGAGAGAGAGAGCTCTGAACTCGTATCATTATGAATAAGCAAAATAAGTAGTGATCAAGTAGTGCATTTTAAAATGATTTATTTGTAATTTTAAGTGTACTTAGGTATCTTGCTTTTGTTAATAATTTTCAAGCATGCAAAAGTATGCTTACATGTCTCTGAGACTAATTCAGACACAGTATCCGTTCTGAAGACCGTAAAATCTAAACTTTACACGAATCCTGCATGATCTACTTGCAGGAGGTTGCTTTTTGGGGATTAATGGCTTACCCCTTTGTTATGGTGTCCATGGGTGTAAACTGCCCTCTCCTAGATCCAGATGGGCTGCTGAATATTGGCCTTACCTGAGATCTGCCTGCAGAAGCTAAAAGATGGAGGAGTAGTTACTTGTCATCCACTGAAGATCCCAGTGATGGGTTGTCATAAGCATAAGTCCCAATTCTGAACCTTAGCGTCCAAAACGTGGGTGCCTGCATGAACCCTCCAAGCTTAATTACCAGCTTGGATCTGATAGCGCTGCCACCAGCCAGAATTCCAGTGTCTGGCTCACTCTGTCTCCCCAAACCTTCCCTGGGGGACCCCAAGACTCAGAGGCCCTGAGTCTCACAACAAAGGAAATAACCCACTTCCTTCACCCTCTTTACCTCCTCCCAGATTTTCCCGCCCTGGTACACTAGGAGATCACCATGTTTCAAGTCCTTGAAACACAAACACAGAGAGGACCATTCACCTCCCCCCCTCCTTCTTTTTCCCCTCCCAGTCTTTCCTGAGAGAGACCGTAATCTGGCACAGAATTTATCCCTTGAGCCTCAACTAGAAAGAAAATCAACAAGTTTAAAAGAAAGCTTTATATAAAAGAAAGAAAAAGACATAAAATGGTCTCGTGTATCAAGTGACAATATACAGGGTCATTGGTTAAAAGAAAACAAATGAATAAACAGCCTATTCAAAAAGAAATACAATTTAAAACATTCCAGCAACTACACACATGTAAATACAAAACAATATAAACCTATATTGTCTTTATATCTGTACTTACACTTGGGAAACAGAAGATTTTTAAAGCCTGGAGATTAGAGAGATTACTCTCAGAGCGAGAGAGCAACAGAGACAAGACAAAGGACACACACCAAAATATTTCCCTCCCTGAGCTTTGAAAAATCCGGTTTCCTGATTGGTCCTCTGGTCAGGTGTTTGGTTCCCTTTGTTAACCCTTTACAGGTAAAAGAAACATTAACCCTTAGTTATCTGTTTATGACATGGGGCATCCAACCCCAGAACAGAGCAGGATGTATGACTGACTGCATATCCCAACTCTTGCCTTTGGGTGATTCAGAGGGACTGACTCCTTGCCACTGCATTTGAATGACCCCTGCAGAATTCAGTCAGCTCTAACTGCCTTGTTTGTAGGAAGAATATGTGGGGTGAAGGAAAAACTGGGCTGTGCACACTGCAAATCAGTCAAAGTCCACTGACATTCATAAGCTTAAGATGATTGTGTCACTAGAATTTTGAGTCCACCCTGATTTTCTGGGTAGGCTCAGGGTCGCAAATGAACTGTTCACACTGTCCTACTTTCCGTTAGTAACCAAACCACATGACAATGGCTTTCAGTAAAGGATTTCTAATTGATAATTTTCTATGTTCCTTACTGTGCGTTCATAGAAACATATTAATCTTATTGGATCAGACATTAGTCTGTCTTGTCCTACCTCTTGTTGTAGACTGCATTTGATTATTGAGGGAAGGCAATTTCTTCAGCTCCTACTACAGCGCATGATGCACCTAACCAATTCTACAGTGTTGTGTGATCAGAGGCTGTGGAAACGGTAATTTTCTTACACACGGCTCACAACTTGGTTTGGGTTTTACCTTACAAAAGAGCTTCCAGACTTGTGGCTGAACCAAGAAAAGTACAACAGTAATTTGCAAATGTACAAAACTACCTCAGGTGTTTGATACACATTTTAAAATCACTGTAGGTTTTCTTAGGACAGAATAGTGACCTGGGTCCCATATTGCTTCTCCTCTTCCTCTACCTTCTCTTCCTTTTGCTATCCTGAATTGGTCCTTCAGTTGTCAGTAAAGAAACACAAGAGGGAAAAGGAAGCAGTATTTTATTTTCAGTGTTGCTGTAATCTCTTTCCCTTTTCAGAAAATGGCGTCTATGGTACAAGCCACCTTTTCTTCCTCTCCTGAAAGAGCCTAATTTTTCTTTCTTTATAAGGGAATCTGACAAGGTTTTATAGATCCCTCATTTTATTACAATATTATGGGGTTCTAGCTAGCTTAAAAGTTTCCTGTTTGATATGAACAACCTGTGACCGTTGCCTCTTGACAGGTATCGGTGGGCTTTTATTCCAGAAGTGTCAGATGATTCAGGTTTGGAGGTACGAAGACAGGGCACACATCAAAGGGAATTTAAACCATATGTGGTACGATTAGCAAAACTGCTGCGGAAAAGAGCAAAGGTATTTACTTTTTCCTTGTTTTGTTTTACTCTGTAAAGCTGCCCATACAGAAACTAGTAGCATTGTTCACTTTTCTAAATAAAATTAAAGGGGCATTGCCAAGTGTGCTAGCGTGCTGATGTTTGAGTGAAAGTTTCAAATCAAAGTGAGTCTCAGATAATGAAAAAATATAATTGGGTATTTGAAATATACTGTGTTCATTAGTTATGACATAGCCAATTACATCTTTTGTCATTGATAAAAGATAATGAATGAAAAATATAATACTGTATCCTCCAAATCCTAAATATAGTTTAATATAAAAACCAAACACTTTCTAGTAGCTATAGCTGTTTATAGACAATTGTATGATAATTTACCTACTAAAATAGGAAAGTGTTTGTTTCTGCTCCTGGAAAATGCTCACAAATATTTAGAAACCAAACTTTATTAAAAAATAATTTGTCTTAATACTAGGCAGAGCCCTGAAGGGCTGGGTTTCTAGCTTTGTAAGGCAATTTTAACACCTGAATCCAAGAAAAGCCAGTTTTAAGTCTTCAGGCAAAGCAAAATATGTGTCAGCAGAAGTGGAAGAATTACTGAACTGGAGATATGAACAGGATAAACATGTAAACAGCTGGTGCTTGTTGTTCCCCTGATGGCCTGAGAGAGGGACACAAGGAACAATGGCAGCAGCTCTGAGAGGGAGAACTGAGAGCAATGGGGGGGAAGTGGGTTGGGGTACTTTGTGAAGAGGGAGAAGAGCTGAAAAGGAGAGGAGCTCTTTCAGTTTTGCCAGTCTTCCATTATTCCAGCGAGTGAGGGTTAGCAGCCAACACCACTGGAACAGAAACATTTTGGAGACTTGTTTTCCATCCTCCAGTGATTGCACCATTGCCTTTCCATTGGAATTATTTCCACTAACAATTGTAAAGCACACACAGCAGAAAGAGATAGAGAACTAACTACCTATGTTGTTGAATCTCTT
Source organism: Chelonoidis abingdonii (assembly GCF_003597395.2). Taxonomy (NCBI): domain Eukaryota; kingdom Metazoa; phylum Chordata; order Testudines; family Testudinidae; genus Chelonoidis; species Chelonoidis abingdonii. The sequence goes on from NC_133771.1 coordinate 67,230,242, forward strand.
GCTGGCTGGAAAGTGAGAGACTGAGCAGGGGACCAGCTGAGGTGGGGAAAGCTCCCACTGCTCCCACGCAGCAGGAAAAACACTAGATGGTAGCTTTGAAAACATTTGCCACTACTAGGGTGGAGATGGAACCAAGAACAAGGGCAAAGACTGCAAGGGGGAAGGATGGCTTCGCAAGCTTAGACAAGTGATAGAAGAGACAGGAGAGGAACATTTCAAAGTTTTGCAGGGATGCTAACTTGCAGTTTATTCTTGGAAGCCCATCTGAATATTGTTACACCCCTGGCGATGGCATATGCTGGCATACTGTATTTAACCACTGCAGGAAAATTTACTTCCCGCTGAACTGTCTCTTTAGGGGAAAAAAATTATTGCTGTAGTTATTTGTTGTGTGAAAATGTGATTTAGTGTTGTAGGTATATATGTACCATTAAACCAGCTCAAAACCTACAGGAATTTCAAGCAAAATATGTGATGAAAGTCAAGATTCTTCACCTCGTCATTGATGAGCTAGGAAAATCACCCCCATAAGCTCCTCTTCCCATAGTGCAGTGCTAATCAGATTTAGTCTGTATCACTATATGAATTGTTAAATACTGTATATTCCTTGCTTGATGTTTGAAGATATAGTTTTGTACATTGCTTAGGCATATGATGCATTCCAAAATAGTCTTGCCGACTGATTTATAATATTAATTCTGGTACGTACTCATGTTGAGAGCCACATTTTTTTAAACTCATTAGCTTTCACAGTGTGTTTCCAGAAACTTCTAGAATCCTCTAGTCAAGGCAGCAGTTACAAATTGTGAACCACAAACTGGGAATACAAGGGTGAGAGGAATGGGAGTGAGATAATAAATACCAGCTTCCAGTCTATTGTTTCTTTCTAATTGCAGTGGAAGAATACTGATAAAGATAGCAGTGTGTTTCTCTTGGAGTGTACAATTTATTGGCAGGATGTGTCACTTGAGCTTACTTTAGCTTCAGGACACCTTAACTGATAGCGAGATTCATGCAGTTTGACATTCCTCAAGCACTGGTGGCTGAAGGAGGTGCGTTGAGTCAGCATTATGACAAGAAACAGAAACACATACTGGAATTTCTTTCTGTCATTAGCCTCCTTCTCCACACACTAACTCCACAGTCTGCTGCCCCCAGGTTATGACTGAAGACAATGGGCCCTTTTGGGACAGGGAACTTCTGGTAAAACTCAACACCCAAATTGCCAACTACAAAGCCTTCATGGCTAAGTATTATTTTAATTTATGGAACGCAGTCTGAAAGTTCTCCTCTTTCCTTCCACAGGACAAGCAGGAGGACTTTAAAATGATGATTTTGGAGGGAGTGGAGATGGCCAAGCATCAGGTGAGGGTGGCCTTTGATGCTTGAGTTGTGAAACAAAAACTTATTTGTTACCACCTGATGCTCACAGCCATGTGTGGTATCCGGATTTCAATAAGAAATGCAAAAGGGGATAACTCTCTTCAGAGGCAGAGTTATGGATATTTGGATGAAGACAAAAGAATAGAGTCCTAAATACATCTATTTATGTAGCTGACTACAGAGGAGAAGTGTATTTTTGTTCAGCCAGCTTCTCTAAGTAAAAGGGATTTCAAGAAATAGATTTGCAAAAGGAATACAACCATCATAGGATTTAAACAACAAAACTGCTTCTACCACGCATCAGAATCCAAGCACATACCTGTGTTCTAGTCTCTGTGTCAAATTACCTGTCATTTACCTATCAGACAAATTAGTGGAATTTGCTTAGATACCAAGGTGAAGAAGTGACATAGATGGATTTGTAATCACATCCAGACCAATTAGTGTAATTTGCATAGATGCACTTTGGTTGATCACTTCCAGCACTACTCCACTAATGTTTGTAATGAATAAATGGTGGTGATTAGTTTTGGGATAACCCCATCCATAAGTGTCCACTCTGAGGCAATACTCTCAAAATCAACACTGGAAATTCCCTTCCTCTCTGAATACAGTGCTAAGGAACACTGTGAAAAAGTGTTGTTTTTTTAATCAATAATTTAAGTTTTAAACCTATTTCTTCAGCTGCACTGATGAGACAAAGTTATGACTTGGCCAAAGTAGTATTTTTTTAAAAAGGCTTGGGGACAGCAACTCATTCTGTATTAGAATTCTGGATTCTTCTTGCTCTGATTTGTTACACAGCCTGTTTTTACTCAAGAAATTTTACCAAATAAGTGACAGTTTTAAGTCATATCATAGGACAAAACAGTTTCACTGCTGAAGAAAAATACTAAATAGAATATATTGTCCTGCATTTTGAAGACTGTTTTATATAATGGAGATGTCCCCATAACTTAGTTTCAAAAAAGACGCTTAATGTTGTTTAAAGGGTAAAAAAATATGTTTATAGAATATATTTTGAATAAATCTGTAGTTACCCAAGGGCTGAAATGTGAGTAAACAGTAAGTAAATCTGTTCTCACACTTCCTCTTCTGATTTTCACATCCCCTTATGTTAAGGGCTTCTCACATTGCTCTCATGCTGTCTGCTCACGTCCCATGGTGTTTCCTTTGATAATTCTCCAGTCTCCACTTCTTATTCTGTATGTGCTACACCCACAGTGGGAGGGGAAGCACACAGATCAGAGGCATTTCAAGACATTACTCATTGATGTGGTGCTTTTCTTCTCCCTCCCTCCCTCGGGAATAAGCACCAACTCCTGCTACAACACAGCTGGGTACATTGCTTTGTGGTAGAAGGAACACTGCCAATATACTATGCTGGTCCATGTAGAGCAGTGTGCAGCCACATCCTCTCAAGTATTGGCATAGTCATGGTCATTTTCTAGCTTGGGGTATAGTTATGACGGTAATTTGGATCAAAAGGGGAACTGATGGTTAAAGACTACAATGTAATGCACAGTAGGTATTACAGTGATTAATGCTATAGAAAACCCTAAAGGAGGGATATATATACACATATATGCACATACCCTTTCAGCTTTTGGCTTATGACTGCTGCCTTTAGTGGTGGGGTTCCAGAAATTTCTTCTGTCAAACAATGCCCTAAGCCCATATATGTAACCTAAGTGTGTGGACAATATCTTCTGAGATGCACACATTTCAGGTAAGTAATTTAACTTTCATGCTCTGAGAAATGATGTCTGTTTAGACTATAAAACATTATTATAGAAATAAATCTTTGCACAGCTGATCTCCTGAAATACCAGTACTGTTGCCCTCCAATAAAAATGTTTTATTTTATTTTAATGTCTCTGTTCTGGGATTTGTATCTTCAGTAATATTGGCCACAGACTGAGATAAGAACACTGATGTCAAAGAACAAGTAGATGACTTAAATACTGCCCTGGAGATTCACTAACAGCTGTTCTGCTGGTAGCAGTGTACTGAAATGTTTTAACCTCTTAAATTTTCTGCTTGTTCTATGTATTTTGCTTTTGTTCTGTACTATTTATCTGTATTTACAGAAAAACCCAGAGGAGGACTGCTCAGGGAAAACATTAAGTTGGGAACCAGGTCATTTGCTGTTAACCATCTATACTGTCCGCAGCATTGAGCAGCTTCTCCCTTTCTTCAATGTACTCAGCCAGGTTTTTAATAGCAAAGTCACAAGCAGATGTGTTGGACACTCAGGGAGCCCTGTCCTTTACCCAAATTCTTTCCCCAATAAGGACATAAAAATGGAGAACCAAAAAACATTCTCCAGCAGAGCAAGGCAAAAAATTGAAGAGATGGTTGAGAAGGATTTCCTGGAAGGTGTCATAAAAACGTGAGCTATAATTAGTACTATTCAGCTTAAATGTAATGTAATTGTTTAAATGAAATGCTGTATCTTTCAGAGTTGTATAGTTTTCTTTTCTTATTCTGTATGTAAAGAACATTTCAGGTTATATTTAAATATTTGTAAATAAGAGACCAGTTCTGGATGTAGCCTGAATCAAGTTTAAATATTGTTGGCTCATATTGATTATGATGCCTAATATTTATAGTATCTGTGTTTTGTTGTCCTGAGTTCTGTCTTTAAAGAAAAACAACCTACAAAATACAAGCTGCACATTTTTCACTTTGTTTCTAGTTTATCTTTGTGTTCACAGTTTATCTAACCCATTGGAAGTTGCTAACACACTTTTTCTGTTGAAACTGGCAATCTGCTAGTTCTTTGAATGATGGTCCCTATTATATTTTACTGTGGGTTATGCATATGTACTGTGTGCCTATCCAAAGAGTTTATATGGCATTAAAAGGAAAGGTGCTTTGCCTGTACTGAAGGAAGTATTATCTAATCAAACACACAGGCCACGTCTACACTACGGGATAATATCGAATTAGCTAAAATCGATTTTATAAAACTGATATTATAAATTCGATTTCATGCGGCTACACTTAGGCGACAGTTATTCGGCGTTGTGCGTCCATGGTCCGAGGCTAACGTCGATTTTCTGAAGCGTTGCATTGTGGGTAGCTCTTCTGTAGCTATCCCATAGTTCCCGCAGTCTCCCCCGCCCTTGGAATTCTGGGTTGAATCATATATTGTCACGGGTGGTTCTGGGTAAATGTCGTCATCATTCCTTCCTCTGGGAAACATCAGCTGACAATCCTTCTGCGCGTTTTCCCTGGATTGCCCTGGCAGATGCCATAGCACGGCACCATGGACCGTTCAGCTTTTTTTTTTTTCGGCCCGTATGTGTATGGATGCCGGGACAGAGGGGCGATACTCCAGCGCTACACAGCAGCATTCACTTGCTTTTGCATGATAGCCAGAGATGGTACCAGTCGTTCTGTACCGTTCTACTCGCGAGTAAACTGGCAATGAAATGACGGTTATCTCTCCCCTCTGTACTGTCCGCTGCTATCATGAGTGCCTGGCTGTGAAATCGCCAGGGGGCGCAACGCAAAGCAAAATTGGGATTGACTCCCCAAGTCAATCCTCCTTATTGTTTCTAAAAATAGAGTCAGTCTGCTAGATAAGGCAATGTTATCAAGAAGGCACCGCTGCTCCGTTCAGTATTACAGGGGGTCCCCCTGCACAAACCCCACGTTTTCTTCTCCCCAACCTTACCTGGCTACCGTGGCAAGGTCCTGCCATTTGGCGATGAATAATAAAAATCCAAAGGATAGCACATGATTATTGAATTAAATGAGGGGAGAGCTCCCGGTGCAATATAGTCGGCAGGAATTAGCGTGATGTGTGGGAGAGCCAGCAGCGCTGCTATGACAGTCAGGAGTACAGAATCTTCTTATTACAGGAAGGAGGGGTAAACGTCTTCAAGAACTGGGAGCTCAGCCCCATTGCTATAAGAACTTTCAGCGTTTCTGTACCATCTCTGGAAACTGGGCCCTCATTCCCATTTTTACCTCAGGCGCGCCCCGGGCCAGCTCACCTAAGGCCAGCCAGGAGCATCCGGCTGTGCAATATGGATATCATCGACTTGCACATCTGCCACCGGGAGGAGAAGAGCAGATACTGCTCTTCATGGTCCAAGTATCGCGATCTCCAGCAGCAGCTAGTAAATAGGTGAAGCACTGAAAGATCAAGAATTGAATTTCTTTCCCTTTTCTTTCAGGTGGGGGGGGGGGAGAAAACTGAGGAGCTATGTCCCTAACCACGCCAGACACTGATTCTTACTACAGACTGGGACTCAGCCAAGCATGCAAATCTTTTCAGAGACTGCGTGCTGGGGATAGTGGATCCTCAGTACCTCTCCCTCCTCCATGAGCGTCCATTGATTCTTTGCTTTCCGTTACATGTCATGCAGCACTGCGTAGCCTGAGATTTTTCAAAACGCTTTGTCATTTCGTCTTCTGAACGGAGCTTGATACAACCAGATTTGTCTTTCACCCATAAAGCTGATCAGTCTCCGTTACGGTTCCATTCTGGAAGCTCTTTTTTGGATTTGGGACTGGCTCGCACTCGTGCTGATGCAGGAGCTCCCGCTGGTGGCCAACAGGGAAATGTAATCAAAGTATTGCGGGGGCTTTTCTGTTTACCTGCCCCCTGCCCGAGTTCAGATTGCTGTCCAGAGCGGTCAGTGGTGCACTGTGGGATACCGCCCGGAGGCCAATAACGTCGATTTCCGTCCACACTAACCGTAATCCGATATGTTAATATCGAATTTAGCGCTACTCCTCTCGTCGGGGAGGAGTACAGAAATCGATTTAAAGAGCCCTTTATATCGATATAAAGGGCGTTGTAGTGTGGACGGGTACAGCGTTAAATCAATTTAAACGCGTAGTGTAGTAATGTGTGGCCTGGTCTACAATACTTCAGTTCTATCCATTAAGCCCAGACATTTAAAAGACTAAGTTATATGCTATTGCTGTATCCCACTGTGCAATAATATGCCACTCAATATTTCCTTGAATCACATGAGGAATTTATTATGAAACTGATTCACCTGAGCTGTGATTTCTCAAACATATCCCTAAGCTTCATTTTATATACATTCTAGAAAATCTCAGCTAGAACAGATTTTCTTCAGGGAGTAAGGGGGAAATAAAATTGACACCAGAGAATGTTGAACAGCAGCTTCTGTGGCTGTAGTTTGGAAAGACTAATCTGTCCCTATCAGGATAGAATAGTTCTCATCCTACTGAGGTATATATGTGAGCAAAGTCTCAAAATGAGGGACAGCAACTTGAATTCCATGTGAGTGATTCCTTCACTTTCCAGTATTAAAGAGTAAAATAATACCAAGCTGGGAGGAGATAGGTAATACAGCAGTAACATTTAGGTCCCAGTTTATTACAGTTGAGATTTTCTGCTATGTGGTTACAGTCCTTTACAGAAAGTTACTTGTATAATACAGCTGAGGTGCCTGAAAGAGCACTAGAGGACAGGTACCACATCTAGGAAACAGTGGTCTCTAAAGTTTTGGAGGCCATCACTGGCCTGGTTAATAGCTGAAAATAGAAATTAAAATAGAAGTGACTACATAGTAGCTCAGCAAGTGTGGAACCTCACAGGTGTATGATGATACATCTGTGTACTATTTTGCCCACTAAGCAGCCAGAACCCAGATCAATAAATCCTTGCAGAAAGTGGGATTCTTGTACACATCAAGGTTCTGCCTACTCACAAAAGTGAAGCACACGAAGCAAAGGGACAATATACTATAACTAACCATTTATTGTGATACTGCTATCCAGCCCTGATTAGTGTAGTAGGCAAGGTAATAGTTCTGTCTGCGTGGCAGCAATCAGTAAGAGGTTTTTCCACATCATCTTATTAAACAGTCAGTTTAGGTTAGCAGTGCAGCCAGGGGGCAGGGTATCCACAAACCGGGCATTACAAGAGCTGGTTTTTATTCCCTGGTTGATTAAATAGAGCTGTCACTTAACTCCAGCTATATGATTGTACTTCAACAGAAGTAAAAAGGTCCAACAAGGCTTAAAAATCCCAATTATTAGAGCAGCAGGAGTGTCCCATTAAGGATAAAGTATAAGAATACTCCACTTTTTTTTTTTTTTTTTTTTAAATTAAACAGAAGGTTTGATTTTTACTGATGACGTGTTAGGTTCTATGCATAAGGAAAAAATAAATATAAAAGAATATAAGGCTTTAGGTTTAGTTTATTAGCTGACCCACAGCTATTTTCTCTTCAACGTTATAGAGCTTGAGGCTGTTTACACTATTCATCAGCATAGATGGTACGCCAGGTTATCTATTCATGTTCAGGGACTGGATTCTCCTACAGATTGTTTAAAAGAAAAAATTTTTATTTTTACTATATTGTTTAAGCATTTGTTCATTATTATACTGAACCTTAACTTTGGAGTAATGGGCAGTTTTGTTTTTTTATTGGGACACGTGATGTATGTAGCTCAGAAAGTGATCTGTTCTTGAATGTCATTTTGTTCAGTTAATTTTATCAAGCAGCGTTTTATTAATTAGAGCAATAACAAGTATCCAAAGTATGTCACACTTCTCTTATCTTAAAAGACGCAGAGTGAGAAAAAAGGGAATGGGGTAGGGGGAGCGGGGGTGGAAAAAAAAAAAATAAAAAGAATCTGTGGCACCTTTGATAGACTAATACTGGACGTTTGGTAGCATGAGCTTTGTGGGGAAATTTACTCCACATACAATCTATAGATCATCAGCATTCTAGCGAAGTGGGATATTCTACCCATCGAAATGATCATGCTCCAAAACGTCCGTTAGTTTATTTAAGGTTTGACCAAGGAATTCTCTGCTGCTTTTAGGAATGATCCATGACTTATACACGGACGTTAACCCTCTCATACTTGACATCTGAAAAGCTACTTCATAGGGATTGTGATATCAGTTTCTACAGTTCATTATTATTCCTTCATTTCATATAAAGATATGTCAGTTATAAATAGGGGTTTTTTTTTTGTGTGACATCCTATGGTTTGCCATGGAGTGCCAAGTATGCACATTAAATCACTATATATATTTCACACTATTGCCAGTCAGAACCATGAGTGAGATAGGACGCAGTGTATCATTGCCAGCTCTTGGGCTGTGATTATGAGCCACTTGTGCATTTTCAGATTGGGTGCAAAAGACGTATATTAATTTCTTAAATGCATCATTTCAGTATGTTTGAACAGACTAATTGTAGAAGCTTTAATTGTGTCTTAAAGTCTATTATCCCTGTCTTATAATCCCTTGTAAGTTACCAATGAGGGGGTGCTTCGAATTATTGTGAAAAAAAAAATGCCAACATCACGCACACGCTAAATTGTCTTTCATCTCCCTCTATCAGGTAGAGCATCCTCATATATAATTTTTCGTAATGTGACAAATATAAAAATGTATCATTAATTATTATAAGGCTTCTTTTCCCAGCTCCCATACACATAAATCTGTGGGTGATTTGTCTCAGTAGGTAATTATATTGCTTAAACAAAATATATCATAGTAATGTTGCAAAATTGTTTCAGCTTGACCTGTGTTTGTGCATTCGAATATACTCGCAATATTCATCTTACTTTCCTGTATGTGCGCACACAAAAGCTCGTGATATTTTCTGTGACTTTCTACAAGTTCATCAATTTTCTTGTAGTCCTGTATGGGATGGGCATAACTGCACGTGTCTTCTCATTGGATCTGTGATTGTCATATGACTCGTCTGTCCTGCAAACCTACTTAGTGTAGGGTCTCAACCAACATATTAAAAGGAGCTAACCCTCTAAATTATTTCCTGTTGGGACATACGATATTTGTCATTTAATCTGATCTGTTGCTTCGTTTAAGTGGAAGTTCTTCTGAGTCTCTTTCATTTCTCCTAGCTGAATATAGAATTATCCATAGAATTATCAATTGCATGACAGCTTTTCGTTTCTTCTCAGCGCAAAGACAGAGAGGAAAGGCCTAAGTGACTAATTTATCGAATGAGGAGGGTCCTCTCCGGAGAGAGGAGAATGATGGGAGAGTAGAGAGAGGGTACTACACTACACACAGACACTGACCACTAAACTCTGGCCAATGTTACAGTATCACTAACCTTAACTTTCAGCTGTCGGTTGGGAAGATCTGAGTAGATGGCATCCCACTGTTGCACTGTCAAACCCTTTAGAGCCAAGATTGCTTCAATCACCAGCATATCTGAGATGGCATCACCCACAGTCTATGAATATGAAGAAAATAAAGGAGTCTTCAATGACAGTTAGAAAATCCAGGGTATTGTTAGACTTGTTCTAGCGAATTAAAACAAAAACACACCAAACCACACCACCAAAAGAGGTAACTGAAAATGCAGGAAGATTACTACATCATAAGCTTGATTTTCCTTTCCAGGAGCAACAGCAGGAAGCAAAGAACTACAGAACATACAGTGTACTTCACTGGAATGTTATTTTACTAAAAAGATGAATTCTAGTAGGAAGATGAACTCCAATAACTGGAAGGTCAGATTCAGTGAGGGCAGGTGGCTTGTTCCCTCCCTACATTTGCTCTGCCATCATAACTCCACTTAAAGGTGACCTGCAAAGGATACTTTGGACTTGTGCCTTAAAAGGAACCACCTCAATAAAGTGGGATGCTCTCACTGTATGCCTATTTGCCTCCAGGCTAAGACCACCAAAAATAATACCAGTGTCCAGATGGATAAAGGGCCTATACATACCATCATCTCACTTCAGATCAACAACCTTCAGATGAAAAATTACCCTTCTGGTGTGATTCAACCAAAAGTAAGAAACTAGTAATGGGATGTGGGTCTGAGGTGTCATTCTCCAGTCTCCCAAGCCATCCAATCCCCTTCTTCTCTAGCTACAAGCGCAGAAGACCAGGTGGAAGTGTTTTGCCTTTGTATATGTGGAACTCTTGACATCTTTCAAAGTGAAACAATTACTGTTCAAACAGATCTTCCTTTAGTAGGCCAAGCGTGGAGAGAGGGGTTTTAAAAGAGAATAGCGGGTGCCCATAGCTGTCTGCATAGCCTAGTAGGATGTTAAAATAGGCCATTTCTTCCCTTTGCCTATTTTGTCATGGTGTGCTGCCTTCCTCCACAAGATTTTCTATGCACTCCTCCCATCCGGTCCCTCAACATGCCAACAGTGTTAGTCCCCCACATCAGAAACAAAGTATCTAATTTTTACATTTCAGCTCTTACTTGATTAATCAGATCAATGGTATTTTCAAGCATCTTTGCAGCTTCTCTTTTTTGATTCTCTTTTTCTTCTTTTGCCATGTGTCTTATTTTCTCTTCAGCAGCTTTACTAAATAATACCTAGAGAAAAAGATGAGATAATAGGATGTATGCCATCAGACATCTCTAAACAGTACATACAGCAAATTTGATCTCTTATGCCAGCTAAACCCAAGTCGTTATCTCTGGGTTTCACTTCCATGAACCGCCATGTTTAGAATACTGAACAGTTAGTGGCAGGGGGAAGACACAAGAGAGAAGGAGAAGTGATTAGGAAACATGGGGATAAGGGTAGGGGGAAGAAGTCCTATTTGGATTTGGAAAGATGCTACTTATTTTCAAGCTAATTTGGTTGCTAAGTTTTATACATACTGGCTTTAAAACTCAAATAACCCTATAATGCCTTTTGTGCAAGTACTTACTGTGCCATGCCCATTTGCCTCAAAATAAACTCCAATGTCAAATTCCTGGGCCTTGTGATGCAAATGCTTTACTCCTGTTTTGGTACAATGAACAGGCACCTACAACCCAGAGACACAAGAAAAACATAGACAAAGTGGAATGAAGTCAACATCCTGAGTGATCCTGTGTTCTTACTATCTAAACTGTTACCACTTAGTTGCAAGATTAAGCGTCAGGAAACTATCTACAAGCCTTTGCGTACTAAACGCTCATAGTCCATCATCACTTTGACCACAAAGAGCAGTAACAGACGTTATCTACCAGTAATTCTCAGTACAGACCTGTTGGGTAAGTAGCTCTCTCATTTATCCATAGTAAAGAGGATAAAAGATTAAGGGTAGGTACCCAAAGATACATGGTATTGCAAAGCTGCCCCACCACCTAGTGGAATTCTAAGGTCCCAAGGCTCCCCACACTACACATGGAGAGAGTTAGCAGCCTAAGGAAGGATGCCTCAGAAGCTAGGGAGCTGCCTGTGCAAGCCAGGATTGAACTGAAGATTAAAGGGATGGAGCTCAAGTGCCTCAACCCACCCAGAATTCTCAGCCACGAGCCCTCTCCTGGAGTTAGCTTCCTAAGCCACATCAGCTGCTTAGGTAGCCCAAGCCGCCAAAACCCAGGCCTTTTTCCAGGAGAGGGGAGCACTTTATCTAGGAAGGCAACTGAAGGGCAGGTGCCTAGAAAACCTTTCTAAGAAGAAGCTGATCTAATATCAGGACCATAAATATCACTTCAACAAAATTTACTGTTTTAAGGCGATCAGCCCTAATCTGTTTTCCCTCAGGCATCTCAGTGTATAATGGGCTCTGGTTCTGAAGCTCTAAAGGGTCAGAAAATTTAGATGATTTTGTTTAGCATTTTCAATCCAACTTTTAAGTTCCTCCCCCACCTTTAAAATATCATTTATCACCACAACTTTAAATAGTTAATGAAGTTTAAAGCAAAATAGGTTTATTCCAAATTAGGTCTGCCTGAAGTCCATCACTGCAGTACTTTATTGATGCTTTTTTAAACAGTAAGAAGCAACTGTGGAGGAGATGGAAAGATTACTTGATACCTTCATGGTTTCCTCAAGATAACGTGTAGAGCTTCCATTAGCATATGCTGTTTGTACCACTGCTATCTTTAGAGTTTGTCCTATCTGAGCAGAGGGAAAAGTAAATGGCTTAATGGCACACACATAAAAGAAAAGTTAAACCAAGATTTTAGTTCCAGATGAGAACAGAATATTTAGTGGGTGAACGACTTGCAACACATAGTAACTGCCCTCCCATCAGATTTCCAGAACTCTGACACATTTGGGAATGAGGAGGTAGTGGCTCGGCTCACAGGACACATAACTTTCTGACATGAAAGTCATTACTGTGAACCTGGCAAAGGCCAGTTCCAGTCAAAAGTGGTTATTGGATACTGTGTTTGTGGCCCCAGGAGAAATGAGCTGATGTCCATCACAGAAATTGACACCAACTGGAATGTGCTGTGGTAGGGCAGTCTCAGAGACACCAAGGACCAAGTGGGCATGGAGATTGGAACTGCTCTTTTTACTCTCAGTGGAGTGGACAGTGGGATTTTATGCTCCAAGTTTGTCCATGCAGCACCTTTCACAATCAGTAAGAACACGAGAATACTTCATAAATGTATTCCAAGGTAACTCAAATGCAAATTGGGTTCACAGGAATTTTCCAAGGGAAGGGAAGAGTACGATTGAGCTCTCAAGCTTAACTCAGGTCAACATGTAGTTAAAAGGGTAACGAGGAGAAAGAGGGAGAAAGACACTTTAGCTTGTCAGCAGTAAAGTGAAATTTAAGAGTAAAGTAACTTTTTTCTAGTCAAGGCATCACGGTTAAGGCTACATTTTAGTCACGGGTATTTTTAATAAAAAAGTCATGGACAGGTCACAGGCAGTAAACAAAAATTCACAACTTGTGACCTGTCCATGACTTTTACTATATACCTCTAACTAAAAATGGGGGAGAGGGCGCCTCGGGGTGTGCGGTTGCTTAGGTGGCGGACACCTGGTGCTTGTGTGGCGGTGACTGGGGGGGGGGGAAGAGAAGGGGGTCTGTTGTCTCACAGCTCTGCACTCCTGAAAAGCTCTAGCGAAGCACTGGCTGCGCAGTTCTATAAGCAAGACTGCATCACAGCGCCCATTGGCACAGTTCCCGCCAATGGAGCTGCCAGGCAGTGTGAGCTGTGCAATCGTGCTGCAGCGTCCCCTGTGTGGTCCCCAAGGAGCTGAGGATGCGCTGCTTCCTGCGGAGCCCCCCCCCCAGTACTCCCCAGAGCCAGCCCCCCTATGCCACAACATCCGCCCCGGTGTCCCCCCCAACTCCTGTGGGACGGGGTGATGCAGGGAGGTGGCCGAGGACTGCCCCAGCAGAGTGGGAAAAAGTCCTGAAATCTTGTCCTGTGAAAACCTGCAGCCTTATCATGGTCAGTCATGCTTAAGTTTTTAGTTTCGCATGATTTAAAGCCACCCTGGTTTTCTCCAAAGTTACGTCATAGTTTCCACAGCCACCAGGGCTGCTCATAACAAGAGGTCTTTTTTTTTTAAGATGTAATTTTGCATCTCATGTTATGCAGCTTTTTAGAAAGAACGCACCTGTGTTTACATATGCCAGCCGGCAACCCCCACCTTCCTGGTGAGATGCTATATGTTGTACGTTTGGCAGCAACTTTTCGTAAGTCTACCTGATAGAAACGTTCTAATGAAAGTGCTAGATTAAAGTGCTATTTTCTCTCCACTCCAGAAGAATGAAAATGGCGGCCAGTATCGTTATAGTAATAAACGCCATCTGTCCCTGCTCTCCACAAACGAGACCAGCCATCTTTGTTAGGCTCTATTTTGATAGTCCTTACACACTGGACTTACAAACTATTAGTATTATAGAAGAGAGCGAGTTTAGTTCTTTATATATTTTTTTCCCAAGAAAGATTCAGTGTATACATGCACACTCTAAATGTAAAAACTTTTTATGACAGCAGAATTGATTTATTAGTAAATTCCATTTGAACTCTTCTAATCAGCAGCTGCATGGAATGAAGTTGTAAAAAAGAAAAGTGCCATCTTGCGTTGGATGATGAAAACTGAAAATTCCGAAGTCCTGTAGCCACTTATTGTTTCCACTTAAAAGGTAGAGGTCCGAGTCTATATTGAAATAACATTCCCAAGAGCCCCACTCCTAGTATATTCTGTTAAAAAAGTAACAAACAGCAATTATGGCACCAAAAATAGAATCCAGCCCTCCCAAACACATGCCTAGCCACCACAGAGTACGAGCAGCTGCATCATCTAGTTATCCAAGTGAGAAACATCTAGTACTCCCACCGTAATCCACAGATGTGAGGTAATACCTGCAAAATGAGACCGATGGACCTCAATCCAGGGTGGAAGCAGAAATGTGTCAGCTTGGTGCATGATGCACCATAACAAACCCTTCCCTCATAACACCTCCTTTACAAACTGACTGGAATGAAGACATGGCATCTAGTTGGTCTAGATCCATAAACCTCCATGTGTCTTGCTTCAAATTCAACCTCTTCTACTTGAGTAGAGCACTATTCATCAGCATTCCCACAAAGTGATTATACATGGTGAATCCATTATGCTTTCTTGGCCTCTTGCCATGGTTTTCCCACTTTATATCTCATTGTCTATAGGCCTGATGGACATCAACCCTTCTGCATCCAAGGTTCTTTTCCTCTTCAATACATTTTTCACCACCTGCTTTAGGTATGCTCTTATTTCTCCCTCATGTGTCCCCTTGTTAATGCTAGGATTAATGGGAGGAAGTTCAAAGCATATCAAGTGAGCCCACACTTCTAGGAAACCTTTTGCCCATTTTATCTATCAAACTGGTATTATACAGCAATGCTTTTTGGTGTAAGACTCTTCTCTATTATAGGGCTTCTGTAGCATCCATTACTAAGATATGTAGATTTTTTGCATCACTTGGAGATAAGTGGATCTGCTGGTCATACAAAACATTGAGTAGGGTGTATGTTTGCTCTGTGTTTTTAGAGGGCCAAAAAACTGTTTTAATACTCACTGAAAGAACTAGCCATGTGATAAACTGCCAACAGCTACCGCCTAGTAATATAGAGCTCAAACAAACAAATATTTACAAGGGAAACTAGTTATTTTTCCTCCTAGACTTTATAATCCTTCCCCTGTTAGCTCTCCGAACCCCTTTTAATGACCTCAGAGGGAAGTGGGAAGGAACAAAAGGATTCTCTGGGAACTTTCATGCCAAAGAATAAGGTTTCTTGACATTGTATTGCTTGATTTTAGCGATCTCAAGAACGGATCTTCTAAAGAGGGAAGATGGGAGTGCCAAGCCCCCTCACCCCATCCCAGAATCTCTTGCTCTGGAAACATTCTGTGTCCTGCATGAGAAGAGAGCAGCACTCGACTATTATCCTCTCAGTTGCCCAGGAATTCCATCCAACTCCTCCCCCCTTTGTCACCCTTCTCTCAAGTTGACACCTGAATGAGGCAGTGCAATTGCAGCTGGCAGATAAATTAGCATGTCCCAGT
Organism: Chelonoidis abingdonii; assembly: GCF_003597395.2. NCBI lineage: Eukaryota > Metazoa > Chordata > Testudines > Testudinidae > Chelonoidis > Chelonoidis abingdonii. Next base: position 67,245,860 of record NC_133771.1, read on the forward strand.
GGCCTGGAAAAACCTTAGACCAAAGCTGGAATGTGAACAATTAAAGATGTAGGAACGTACATCCAGTTAGCCACCTAAACAAAAGTGGCCTGAGTTTCAGAGGTGCTGTGCCTTCTGTGTTCTTAATGATTTCAACAGGGAGTTGTAAACACTCAGCACTTCAGTGAAATCAGGTGACTAATTCTGGATTTACACTGCTAACTTAAGACACTCCAGTTTGAAAACCCTGGCCTTAATTTCAGCCTATGGATGAAGAGGCACCTTACCCTATGAAGTGGCAACAGCTTTGCTTCCCCAGCTTGTGCTACACTCTGCATCTGAAATAGCCACCCACTCCCTGACAGTGGCTGCCATGGCAATCCCAGCAGTGGCTAATATAAAAGTCACACATGGGCAATGATTGGAGCCATCCTTAGGAAAGGCTAGCCCCCTGGATTCACCCCTTCTGCCTATGCCTCCTCCCCTGCACCCCACAGCTGGAGCCCTGAGATCACCTTCCTCTCCCCCCCACGGCCAGAGCCATGAGTTCCCCCTCAGCCGGAGGCCTGAGTGCCTCCCCCTCAGAACCCCAGGCTGGCTGGAACCCCAAGCCCCGCATCCCACCTGCCCGAAAGAGCCTTGACTTCCCTCCCCAGACCCCAAGCCGCTGCAGGGAAAAAGCCTTTCACTCTCGATTGAAGCAGCTTTTGATATGCCCCATGCAGGTTCTGGAGCTGCTGAGGAGGCAGAATGTACTACTCAGCTCCTGGGCTCATCAATAATCTCTCTGGAATCCAGGGAGATTACTGATGAACCCAGGACGGTGAATCACATGTACCACCTCCTCAGCCACCCCAGAACCTGCACGGGGCATAACAAAAAAACTTTCCCCCAAAACCCTGCAACCGAGTGTCCACTGGCAACAGAGCCTCCCCTGGACTATTATACCTGCAGCCCATGAAGTCAGATTTACAGAGGCTGTTTCCTGCTGTTTCCCCAGTTGATAGTTCCAAACAAACCAAACGAATAGAAACTGAGTCAGCAAGAGAAATTTTACAAGAGGACTGAAGCAGCAGCCTGGAGTTTACCCTGAGCTAGCAACTCCAGAGAAGGAGGATGGTTCTGCAGCTGAAAAACAGTATAGCCTGAGGAATGTGTTCCTCAAGTCTGGTCACTCTCTCAATTTTTAGAAGTTGTAACCCATAATTTTATTTTATGCACCTTGCATGAATTTGGGCTAAGTCATCTCTTCACAGGCCTGAGTCAGATAGTGACAGAATAATATTTATCCCAACCGCTCCTTAAAATCCTTCAGAAGTACTCTGTCTGCCATAGTTCTGGTGCTCTCTTAGTTACATTCATTCACTTTGGATTGTCGGGACGTGTGTAAATTTACTCTGGTGGCCTTTAAGCTTAGAATAATCTATTATCACTTTAATGCTGTAAATCATCAAGGAGTTCCACAAAGATCAGTCACCTCTTTCTGGTTAAGTCACGCATCACTATATTTCTGTGCTAAGGCCTGTGCTTTGAAAGCTATTGCTGAGAAGGCTGCTTAACAGAATTTGCATTCTAAAAAGGTTAAAAGATTTAGATTGCAGATTACATACCCAGAGGAGGTTTCTGATGAACTTTCACAAAGTCTGCACCACATAAATGATTGAGTTTCTCTTTGGTTCCATCATTATATAAGTGAATTAACAGTTTCTTTGGAAGGTAACGTTCCATTTCTTTTAGTTTCAGGGCTCCTATACCATTTGCACAATCTATCTTCAGACACATCTGGTCATCCCCAGAGCTGGAAGCCTTCACACAAGAGAAGGGAAGGAGAGGTGTTAAAGTGAACTATAATATTTTGGATAAAAACCCAATAGCTCTCACAATTCCCCACACCAGAGGACAAGCAGGTCTGAAGTGTTCTGAGCCATTTTTTAAACTTCTACACAGAAGATATCCAGTTTTCACATTTACATGAATATAAGCAATGAATTATTTAGTGAGAATGTAACAGCCCTCACGTGTTTTGTCAGCTCCCCAAAAGCTCTGGACAGTTTCTGGTAGTAACCTTCCACTGTTGCCTTCCCGTAGTGCTCTTGAGTATTTTGACAGCAGACCATGTAATGCAGCTGTGGTGTTGTTACCAGACCATAATCTAATATAAAACAAGTCACAATATTAAAAGAACAGAAGAGTCATTCCTGTTTAGATTGCTGTTCACAATGTTAGTCCCAAAATATTGAAGAGACAAGGTGGGTGAGGTAATATCTTTTATTGGACTAACTTCTGTTGATGAAGAGCTCAAAAGCTCATCTCTTTCAGGTCTGGGGAAAGGTACTCAGGCCCGCTCTACATCAAAAAATTAGGACGGTTTAACTATGTCTGTCAAAAGGTATGAAAAATCCACGTTCCTGAGCAGCACAGTTAAGTGGACCTAAGTTCCTGTGTAAACAGTGCTAGATGGAGAATCTTTCCCCTTGGCATAGGTAGCATCCACACTGAATTGCTACTGAGTTCTGCTGTAGTTTGTTAAGTGCAGACAAGCCCTCAGATTGTAACAGCTAAATACAAGGTGGAACAGATTGCTTAGTATAAGTAGTTCCGTCTCTTAGAATATTTAAGAAGGTGAAGTGAACTGTTAGCATCCCTGCAGTCATGGGACAAAAGCAGTGTGTGTATGGGGCTATTAGCGGGTTACAGATTGTTGTGATAAAACTGTAATAAAGACACTAATGATAGACCATAATTTTTAATGTCTGGCAAAGTTATGAATTCCCAGGTTAGTGTTTTCAAGATGTCACACCACATTTAAATAATGAGCCTGGGAGCACCTTCAAAAGAGGAGCTCTGTGTAGCTCGAAAGCTTATCTTTCGCCATAAGAAGTTGGCCCAATAAAAGATACTACCTCACCCACCTTGACTTCTATTTAGACACATACAATATTTACTACCATATGTATTATAAGAAATATTTTGCAAGAAACACATCTGGGGAAAAAATAACAAACAAAAAAAGCCACTTTCTAGTAAACTTGTATAAAGAAGTAGCCTCTTATGTTAAGATCATCCCAAAACACACATTCACTAGATGGAAACAGCATCTGAGCTACAACTTTGGGTCTATGTTATATTTCACACTTACATAAAAACTTCAAATATAAAGCATAATGTTAAACGTCAACTTACCATGATATTGACCACCTAGTGCAGATACACCATCTATTACTGATTGTGAAAGTTTCTCACTGCTAGGTCTGAAAAAGAATAAATACAATCACTACTTTTTAAGCAAACACTACGCAGAAATACAAACCTAGGCCTCACTCCTTTGGGGAGATCTGCACAGGTGGAGAAGTCTGCCAACATGGATCCCAATGCAGAATCAGATTCCCATGTAATACTAAGATAATTACATAAAGATTAGGAAGCTGATGTAGTAATGGTATCACTAACACTAAAAGGCCCAATCTAATGCTCACTGAAATCAAAAGAAGTCCTTCCATCCTCTTCAGTGGACACTAGATTAGGCCCAAGAAGCATATTGTGCGTGGAGAGTTAAACAAGTTACCGTAACAGGTAGATTTAAAATGAAACATGTGAAGTGTGCTGTGCTGCCCTTACAGAGTCTTGCATTCTATGCACAGAAATTCCAGCAAAGATAACTGCCTGTGAATGCAACTTTGGTAGTTCAGTACAGTCAATATATAAATACATCTATATCACTTTACAATTACCTGGTGTCTCTACCAATAAAAACTGAGGCATATTGGTGCAGTTTCACTGCTTCTTTCTGGCAGATCTCAGTCAGTATGCTCTGTATTTCTTGCTCTTCTGCATTAGCTAGGCGTGTAGCATATTCTTCCCAGGCAGAGGTCAACATTTCACCCAGAGGATCAACCAATTTTACACCATTGTCTTCCTTAGAAGAAAATAAATGTACTAAGTCTAAAAGTCAGAAACCCAGCAGTGTCTCTTTAAAGACAGAAGATCAATATAGATCAGAGGTCAGCAACTTTTCAGAAGTGCTGTGCCGAGTCTTCATTTATTCACTCTAATTTAAGGTTTCGCGTGCCAGTAATACATTTTAACATTTTTAGAAGGTATCTTTATAAGTCTATAATATTTAACAAAACTATTGTTGTATGTAAAGTAAATAAGATTTTTAAAATGTTTTAAGAAACTTCATTTAAAATTAAATTAAAATGCAGAGCCGTCCGGAGTGGTGGCCAGGACCCAGGCAGTGAGTGCGCCACTGAAAATCAGCTCACGTGCCGCCTTCAGCACATGTGCCATAGGTTGCCTACTCCCAATATAGATACATCATTATGGCTTCATTTAGGCCTAAAGTGTTCCTAATAAAAGCTACCAAACAAATACCCACACAGCTGAAATCAATAATATCATCAAAATATTAAGTCACTATTTTTCAGGCAGTTCTGTAAAACTTCTGGTATCAAAGTGACAGGCTTAGCGATTCCATAGCCTGAAATATCCTAAGAGCAGCAGATAAATGAAGCAAATACTCCACTTATAACCATTGCTTCCTGAAAGTCAACTTAAAAAAAAAAAAAATAGATTCAGAATTTGCTGAAAGAGTTTGCTCTCCCTCAGATGTACTACCAGCTTGTCATGCTCATAAGGTCCTGTATTGTAACAGTTTTCCTTCCAAAGTGTAGTTTTTTCTTTCCTCCAAGCAAGAGTGGGAGTATGAGTTTGTGTGGCAAAGTAGCTTCCAGCATGCAATCGGTGGTGTTTGTGGTCATTGGGACTATTCACATGCTTAAATTAAGCACAAGTGTTCACATGATCTGGCTTCTAAATGCTTTCAGTCTCTGCCAGCTTAGACATTGACTCTCCTTTGGCTGATATCTATTTTCCTTTTTTAAAAAAAGAATACAATCAGAAACATTCTTACTTCAGGATTGTGAGATGCTGTAACCATGACTCCAATAGTAGATTTGGTCTGCCTGGACCTTAGTACTGCCAGCAAACCCATGCGATACATGACATGATCAAGATGTCCTGCCTTGGTACGAAATCCAGCAGTTCCATACTGAAGGCTAAGTCCAGCTGGTTTCAGGTGTAATGCTGAGTACTTTGCAACTGCCTCAAAATCCATTTCTATAAAAGGAAAAACTGTAGAGATGTTATCAGTAAAGGCTAAAATCGCCATAATAAACTTCTCATATTACACTTTGTAAATCCACAGATATATTGAATTAACCAGATAAGAATAAGTCTCAGATGACAGACAGAAATAAATAGCATTTACAGGAAAAATGCTTTTAGCTTTTAAGGATGTTTATTTGTGTAGTAAAAATATATTTTAAACAGCAACTTAATCTTGAGAAAAACCACTCAAGAGTTTAAGTTAAATCTATATATATATTCATGCAATATAGGGTTTTTTTTATGTTTCGCTATTGTTAGAGTCAGGGTTATTAGATATGTGAATTGAAATTAATCCCATGTAAAGGGTCCACACAAAGACATTCACACCCCACAAGCTAATGATTGGTTTGCAGAGGAAACACCAGCATTATAGCCTGGGAAGGAGCCCCCACATTACCTACATACCTTAAAGGGTGTCTGTGCCAGCCCCACAAGCCAGTGCACAGAGAGGAAGAGACTGGGTCAAGGGGGTGATTCTCAGCTGCACTGGTCCAGTGGCCCTAGTGCGAGTGGCAGGGAGAGACAGTGTCTCCTATTCCAGACAACAGCAGGCAGAGGATATTTGGCTGCAACACCAGGCCAAACTCCCAGATTTCCTTCCCCAACGTACTCCAACCACGTAAAGTCTATTACTTCCTTTTCTTCTTTTAATATCCAAACAAAATTATTGTTTGTATTGTGGCGATTCTTAGGGGCTCCAACCATAGATCAGGGCTCCACTACATTAGGGTGTTGTACAAACACAGAACCAAAAGCATCCGTGCTCCAAAGACCTTACCAAGCAGGGCTGTGGAGCGGAGCCCAGAGCTAGAAAGCGGAGAAGCTCTGGGGCAGCAGACTTTTGCCCAGAGCTGGAGCGGAGCCGGAGCACAGCTCTGAAGCCCTGTTACCAAGTAAGGCTATGACTACATTGTGCACCTTACAATAGCGCGACCATGCCACTGCAGCCATGCCGCTGTAAGGTGTGCAGTGTACTCCCAGCAACAAAATAAAACCACCCCGAGAGACAGTTGATTTCGTTGCCAGGAAAGCATCTCCCAGCGACTTAAGGGTTGTGCACACTGGCACTTTCCGTCATTCAGGGGTGTGTTTTTTTCACATCCAAGTGACAAAAGTTTTGACGACGAAAGCGTAGCGTAGATATGGTCTGAGAATAAGGCAAGAAACAACATGCGGGTTCAACTGACAGACAAGCAGAATACAAAGTAACAATGGAACAGTAATGTTAAGCATGACAGGGATAACAGCACAGAAGTTGCTTCCATTGTTGACATTTCTGTACACATCACAGCAGAGGAGAATTTTAAGAAGGGATCGGAAATCAGGGAGGTGGCCTTGCACGTGTTTAAGGGAGACAGCAAGAGGGTGCTCCTTGGAAAATTTAACTACTGGGTGATGCAGGCTACCATAACTGGCACATGGGAGACAGGAGACCACTGCTCAATATAGGGTTACCTCATGTCCAGGTTTTCCTGGACATAACTTCTTTTTTGGTTCTCTGTTCAAGTGGATTTTTGAAATGCGAACAAACAGCCTTCATTTTTCCTTGCTCATCCTTCTTCCTTGCCTTTAGAGTGGGACCGCCCGAGAATGGCAGTTGCTGGCCAGGTGTCCAGCTCTGAAGGCAGTGCTGTGGCCAGCAGCAGCACACAAGCAAGGGTATTCCCATATGAACCGTACCCCCTTCCTCTCCTCCCCCTGGCAGCGCAGGCACCAATTCCACTGTGCTCAGCACCTTCTGCAGCAGGCGTGGAGGTGCTGGGGGTGGGAAGAGAGAGTGGGAGCAGGAAGGGGCGGAGTCCTTGGGGAAAGGGGCAGAGCACTCCCTGGACGGATGGAAGTCAGCACCTGTGTGACTGCCACTGTCCTCTGTTTGGGAACTTGAAATATAGTAACCCTACCTCATTAGTGCAGGAGAGACCTTGTTCCTCCCTGCTTCCCCCACCAGCGGGCTGACACCAAGCAGCAGAGTTTTAACGGCAGAAGGTAAAACTTTCCCGAACAGTTACCAGAGGTGAGGGGGAGCACAGAGCGGCCTGGTCTGGAGCTCCGCAGAGCTGGTAGCAGCTAGTCCGCCCCCCGCACCCCCGGGGGCACATACCCAGCACAGACCAGCCCTACTCCCAGGGCGAGTTTGCCCATCCCTGCACGTGACCCTGCCAAGCCCCCGCCGCCACCGCCCGCCCAGCAACCACGTCCCCGGGCCCTGACCGCAGGCAGGCAGCGCCGAGCACCGCGACAGCGCAGACCGCCTACCTGCGGCACCCCAGCAGCTGCCGACGTGGCTTCTCAGCGGCGGGACCGGCTCAACACCCCTTCCGGGCACTCACGCGTAGCCCACCCCCTGCGCGCGGTAGCAATCAGATGGGCGGAAGCTAGACAGGGCCCGGAGCGATTGGTACCTGAGCGATCGTCCGCCCGGTTATACCGCTGGATACCTCCTCTGCCGCGGTAGTTAGCGGGCCGGGGCGGGCGTGGAAGCTGCTCGTGGACAGGGGTTTGGGCCACGCGGGGGGCGGGGTTGGAGGCCCCTATGTAGTTAGGGGCAGGAGTGGCAACCTCTTCTGGGCCGAGGGCCACATCTCGAGTGCGAAACGGTTGGAGGGCTGTGTAGGGAAGGCTGTGCCCCCAAGCACAGTCCTGTAGGTCTCCCTATCCCCCCTTCCACTTCCACCCTCTTGACCCCAACCACCCAACCCCCATGCTCTTGTCCCGACTTGCCCCCTCCAGGACGCCTACCCCGGCCCGGTCACCAGCCCTTGACTCCCCTAGACCTCGTCCCCCGGCCCGTTCCACCCCTCCCAGTTCCCCTACTGCTCCCAGTCACGCCCTCTGCCCCTAACCACCTAGGGCCCCCTCCACCCCCTACAGTCCCCAACTGCCCCTTCCAGAAATGCTCCTGCCCTAACCGGTTCCCCTGGGGCCCCCCATATCCGTCGCATTCTGTCCCCCCGACGCCCCCTCCCGCGGACCCCCTGCCCCTAACTCCCCCCTGGGACCCTACCTCCTATCTACCAGCCCTTTCGGAATTGGCCCTGGGAACATGGGCGGAGGACTAGGAGGAGCAGGCAGCCGCGCAGCTGAAAGTGATTTCCTTCAAAGCGCTTGCCTACTTCTCGGCGCAGCCTGTGTGGTTGCTTCCTTCTGCAGTCCCCTGGCCGCGCCTGCCACCAGCAACCGCCTGCCTTTCATCCCTCCCGCTCACGGGGTGTTGGCTGTGGCTTGAGCTGCCCGAGTGCCTGGCCCTGGGTCCCCCTGTTGTTTAGGGGTCTGTGTGCAGGGCAGCCTGTGTTCACTGGTGTAACCTTGGCCCCTGGAGCCGTTGCGCCCGGCTGAACGCAGCCACCCGCCACGCTACGAGCTGAGGGCTGCGGTAGCAGCAGGGAGGGGCGCGGGGCTGGCTTAGGAGCTCAGGGGTGGGAGAAGGACCCATGGGCGTGTAGTGGTGTGCCGCATTATGCTAGAAGGGGCCCAGTGAGGGCAGGATTTTCAGACTGTTGGGTTGATCCAGCCTTGAAGTTTGAGTGCTGGAGGCCCTTGGTTTCCGGGTGGGGGTGTGTGTGGGGGGTGTGTGTGTGGCGGAGCGAGGGGGAGAGAACAGGGTGGGATGGAGAATGGGGTTGGGGCAACGGGGCTGAGGTCTTGGGCAGAATGGCCAGTTCCCTCATTTCATTGTGTGTCTTGCAACATTGGGCATTTTTCGTAAAGCTCCAGCTCCTGGAGTCATTGGATACAGGAGAATTTTGACTTAAGTTTTTTCAAAAGAAAAATAAACTTTCTGCTCCTCATGGTTTCGGGTAAAATGTAGAAAGCATGACCCTGTGAAAGCCTTAATGCCATAGACAAATGTAAAGATCTCAAAATCCATTGTTTTCAAAATCTAATGATTTCAAACTAGTTTTCTGGACTTTTAGGGGCTCATGAGCAGAGCCCTGTGACATTCTTGATTATTTTTTTAAAATATTTTATTTTGGGGGAATTTCTTATTTCATTTTATCCATTCCCTCCCCTCCCCTCCCCTCCTCCTGGATGCATTGGGTCCTCCATCTGGAAGGATGGGAGGCCCTAGGGGGAGATCAGGTTCTGCCTCCTATCCCCCAATGGGTGAGAGGTCCTGGGGTTGGGTTCTGTCCCCAGATAGGCAGAAGGCCCTGGGAATGAGTGAGTCAAGTTCTGTCCTTTGGGTGGGAGGATCAGAGGGGAGTGGTGTAGGCCATGGGCAGGTGGTTGCAGAGTGACTCCTGTCCTGTGGTGTTGGGCCCACTTCTTCACTCCCGGCATTGCAATCTGGCAGATGGGATCACAGTGCTTCTCACTCAAGTTTGGCCTAGCAACCCGTCACAGGGAAGTGCTAAACAGTGCTGTGTCTCTGTGCAGCAGGTCACAACACCCAGACCGAGAAGCTGGACCCAGCCCCTTGGATAGAATCCACTGTTGCTGGGTGAGTTTTTCATTTTAAATGGATGGTTTTCATTTTATGGTGTGTCATTTTGCATTTATGAAAAACAGTGTTCTACTCATGAGTTTTGGACACTTTCGGTTGGTAATACTGTTGACAGTTCCTTCTATTAAGTGTCTCCTGCAGCATTTCTGTCCTCCAGGGTAGGCAGTAGCTGACCAGTGTTGAAACGGACTTAGTTGACAAGATGGGGATGATCCAAGCCAGGGATGGGCAAACTATGGCAGATGGGCCACATCCAGCCCATCAGACCAGTTAATCTGGCCCTCAGCTGGAGAGCAGGGTCTGGAGCTTACCCCGCTCCGCATGCCTCCTAGGAATCAGCCAGCATGATCTGCCTCCGGCTCCTATGTATATGCACAGGCGTGGCCAGGTGGGACCTGCATGGGAGATGACTGCAAATGGAGCAGCGCACAGAGCTGTCTGGTCATGCCTCAGAACCGGAGGGGGGACATGCTTCCAGGAGCTGCTTGTGGTAAGTGCCCAGAGCCTGCACCCCAGAGCTCCCCCTGTTCCCCAATCCCCTGCCACATCCTGATCCCCCTCTTGCCCTCCAAACCCCTTGATCCCTGGCCAGAGCCCTCTCTTGTACCCCAAACCCCAGAGCCTGCACCCCAGCCAGAGCCCTCCCCTCCTCCCCACCCCAACAGCCTGCCCCATCCCTGATCTCTTTCCTGCCCTCTGAATCCATTGGTCCCAGCCCAGAGCACCCTCCTGCACCCCAAACCCCTCATCCCTGCCCCGCCCGAGAGCCCCCTGTAATAGCTTCCTACTCAGATATTGAACCTTAGCGTTCATAAACTGAGAAGCTAATGTGAAACCTCCAAGCTTACTACCAGCTTGGATCTGTTCTCGCTGCCACCAATCAGGATTCA
>NC_133771.1:67256441-67267293 GCF_003597395.2 Chelonoidis abingdonii
ATGTTTCGCTATTGTTAGAGTCAGGGTTATTAGATATGTGAATTGAAATTAATCCCATGTAAAGGGTCCACACAAAGACATTCACACCCCACAAGCTAATGATTGGTTTGCAGAGGAAACACCAGCATTATAGCCTGGGAAGGAGCCCCCACATTACCTACATACCTTAAAGGGTGTCTGTGCCAGCCCCACAAGCCAGTGCACAGAGAGGAAGAGACTGGGTCAAGGGGGTGATTCTCAGCTGCACTGGTCCAGTGGCCCTAGTGCGAGTGGCAGGGAGAGACAGTGTCTCCTATTCCAGACAACAGCAGGCAGAGGATATTTGGCTGCAACACCAGGCCAAACTCCCAGATTTCCTTCCCCAACGTACTCCAACCACGTAAAGTCTATTACTTCCTTTTCTTCTTTTAATATCCAAACAAAATTATTGTTTGTATTGTGGCGATTCTTAGGGGCTCCAACCATAGATCAGGGCTCCACTACATTAGGGTGTTGTACAAACACAGAACCAAAAGCATCCGTGCTCCAAAGACCTTACCAAGCAGGGCTGTGGAGCGGAGCCCAGAGCTAGAAAGCGGAGAAGCTCTGGGGCAGCAGACTTTTGCCCAGAGCTGGAGCGGAGCCGGAGCACAGCTCTGAAGCCCTGTTACCAAGTAAGGCTATGACTACATTGTGCACCTTACAATAGCGCGACCATGCCACTGCAGCCATGCCGCTGTAAGGTGTGCAGTGTACTCCCAGCAACAAAATAAAACCACCCCGAGAGACAGTTGATTTCGTTGCCAGGAAAGCATCTCCCAGCGACTTAAGGGTTGTGCACACTGGCACTTTCCGTCATTCAGGGGTGTGTTTTTTTCACATCCAAGTGACAAAAGTTTTGACGACGAAAGCGTAGCGTAGATATGGTCTGAGAATAAGGCAAGAAACAACATGCGGGTTCAACTGACAGACAAGCAGAATACAAAGTAACAATGGAACAGTAATGTTAAGCATGACAGGGATAACAGCACAGAAGTTGCTTCCATTGTTGACATTTCTGTACACATCACAGCAGAGGAGAATTTTAAGAAGGGATCGGAAATCAGGGAGGTGGCCTTGCACGTGTTTAAGGGAGACAGCAAGAGGGTGCTCCTTGGAAAATTTAACTACTGGGTGATGCAGGCTACCATAACTGGCACATGGGAGACAGGAGACCACTGCTCAATATAGGGTTACCTCATGTCCAGGTTTTCCTGGACATAACTTCTTTTTTGGTTCTCTGTTCAAGTGGATTTTTGAAATGCGAACAAACAGCCTTCATTTTTCCTTGCTCTTCCTTCTTCCTTGCCTTTAGAGTGGGACCGCCCGAGAATGGCAGTTGCTGGCCAGGTGTCCAGCTCTGAAGGCAGTGCTGTGGCCAGCAGCAGCACACAAGCAAGGGTATTCCCATATGAACCGTACCCCCTTCCTCTCCTCCCCCTGGCAGCGCAGGCACCAATTCCACTGTGCTCAGCACCTTCTGCAGCAGGCGTGGAGGTGCTGGGGGTGGGAAGAGAGAGTGGGAGCAGGAAGGGGCGGAGTCCTTGGGGAAAGGGGCAGAGCACTCCCTGGACGGATGGAAGTCAGCACCTGTGTGACTGCCACTGTCCTCTGTTTGGGAACTTGAAATATAGTAACCCTACCTCATTAGTGCAGGAGAGACCTTGTTCCTCCCTGCTTCCCCCACCAGCGGGCTGACACCAAGCAGCAGAGTTTTAACGGCAGAAGGTAAAACTTTCCCGAACAGTTACCAGAGTGAGGGGAGCACAGAGCGGCCTGTCTGGAGCTCCGCAGAGCTGGTAGCAGCTAGTCGCCCCCCGCCAGCCCCCGGGGCACATACCCAGCACAGACCAGCCCTACTCCCAGGGCGAGGTGCCCATCCCTGCCACGTGACCCTGCCAAGCCCCCGCCGCCACCGCCCCGCCCAGCAAACCACGTCCCCGGGCCCCTAGACCGCAGCGGCAGCGCCGAGCACCGGCGACAGCGCAGACCCGCCTACCTGCGGCACCCCCAGCAGCTGCCGACGTGGCTCTCAGCGGCCGGACGGTCCAACACGCCCCTTCCGGGCCTCACGCGTAGCCACACCCCCTGACGCCGCGCGTAGCAATCAGAGCGCGGAAGCTAGCAGGGCCCGGAGCGTTGGGTACCTGAGCGTCCCGTCCGCCCGGTCATACCCCGCCTGGATACCTCCTCTGGCCGCGGTAGGTTAGCCGGGGCGGGGCGGGGCGGGAAGCTGCTCGTGGGACAGGGTTCTGGGGCCACGCGGGGGGCGGGGTTGGGAGGCCCCTAATGGTAGTAGGGGCAGGAGTGGGCAACCTTTCTGGCCCGAGGGCCACATCTAGGTTGCGAAACGGTATGGAGGGCTGTGTAGGGAAGGCTGTGCCCCCCAAGCAGTCTGTGTCCCATCCCCTATCCCCCCCTTCACTTCCACCCTCTTGACCCCAACCACCCAACGCCCCCTGTCCCTTGTCCCGACTGCCCCCTCCAGAACCTGCCCTAAACCCACCCTGGGGCCCCGTCGTCCCCGCCTCCCAGCTCCCTGACTGCCCCCTCGCGAACCCCTCCCAGAACCCTCTGCCTAACACCCCCTGGGCCCCCCCGTCCACCCCTCCCAGTCCCCTGACTGCCCCAGAACCCTCTGCCCCTAACCACCCCTAGGGCCCCCGTCCACCCCCTCAGTCCCCCAACGCCCCCTTCCAGAAATCCCCTGCCCCAACCGTCCCCTGGGCCCCCCATCATCCTCCCACTTCCTGTCCCCGACCGCCCCCTCCCGGGACCCCCTGCCCCTAACTGCCCCCCCTGGGACCCTACCTCCTATCTACCCAGCCCCTTTCGGAATTGTGCCCTGGGAACATGGGCGGAGGACTCAGGAGGAGCAGGGGCAGCCGCGCAGCTGAAGAGGTGATTTCCCTTCAAAGCGCTGCTCTCTCTCGGCACGCTGTGTGGTTGCTCCTCCTGAGTCCCCTGGCCGCGCTCCTGCCACCAGCAACCGCCTGCCTCACCCTCCCCCTCACAGGGTGTGGCTGGGCTGCTGAGCTGCCCGAGTGCCTGGCCCTGGGTCCCCCTGTTGTTTAGGGTCTGTGTCAGGGCAGCCTGTGTTCACTGGGTAAACCTGCCCCTGAGCCGTGCGCCCGGCTGACCCAGCCACGCCGCCACGCTACGACTGAGGCTGCGGTAGGCAGCAGGGAGGGGCCGGGGCTGGCTAGGAGCTCAGGGGCGGGCAGAAGACCATGGGCGTGTAGTTTGCCCATTATGTAGAAGGGGCCCAGTGAGGGGCAGGATTCAGACTGTGGGTTGAGTCCCAGCCTGAAGTGAGTGCTGGAGCCCTTGGTTTCCGGGGGTGTGTGGGGGGTGTGTGTGTGGGGAGCGAGGGGAGAGAGAGACAGAGGTGGGATGGAGCTAAGGGGTTGGCGGCAACGGGGCTGAGGTCTTGGGCAAATCGGGCCAGTTTCCTCATTTCATTGTGGTGTCTTTGCAACATTGGGCATTTTTCGTTAAGCCCAGCTCCTGGAGTCATAGGATAAGGAGAATTTTGACTTAAGTTTTTTCAAGAAGAAAAAAACTTCTGCTTCCTCATGGTTTCGGGTAAAATGTAAAAGCATTGACCCTGTGAAAGCTTAATGCCATAGACAAATGTAAAGATCTCAAAATCATTGTTTTCAAATCTATGATTTCAAATAGTTTTCTGGACTTTAGGGGGCTCATGAGCAGAGCCCTGTGACATTCTTGATTATTTTTCTAAAATATTTATTTTTGAGGGAATTTCTTATATTTCATTTTATCCATCTCCCCTCCCCTCCCTCCTCCTGGATGCATTGGGTCCTCCATCTGGAAGGATGGGAGGCCCTAGGGGGAGATCAGGTTCTGCCTCCCTATCCCCCAATGGGTGAGAGGTCCTGGTTGGGTTTGTCCCCAGAAGCAGAAGGCCCTGGGAATGAGTGAGTCAAGTTCTGTCCTTTGGGTGGGGAGGATCAGAGGGAGTTGTAGGCCATGTGGCAGGTGGTTGCAGACGTGACTCCTGTCTGTGGTGTTGGCCACTTCTTCATCCCGGCATTTGCAATCTGGCAGATGGATCACAGTGCTCTCACTCAAGTTTGGCCTAGCAACCCGTTCACAGGAAGTGCTAAACAGTGCTGTGTCTCTGTGCAGCAGGTCACAACACCCAGACCGAGAAGCTGGACCCAGCCCCTTGGATAGAATCCACTGTTGCTGGTGAGTTTTTATTTTAAATGGATGGTTTTCAATTTTATGTGTGTTGTCATTTGCATTTATGAAAAACAGTTGTTCTACTCATGAGTTTTGGACACTTTCGGTTGGTAATACTGTTGACAGTCTCTTCTATTAAGTGTCTCTGCAGCAGTTTCTGTCCTCCAGGGTAGGCAGTAGCTGACCAGTGTTGAAACGGACTTAGTGACAAAAATGGGGATGATCCAAGGCAGGGATGGGCAAACTATGGCAGATGGGCCACATCCAGCCCATCAGACCAGTTAATCTTGGCCCTCAGCTGGAAAGCAGGGTCTGAGCTTACCCCGCTCCGCATGCCTCCTAGGAATCAGCCAGCATGATCTGCCTCCGGCTCCTATGTATATGCACAGAGCGTGGCCAGGTGGGACCTTGCATGGGAGATGACTGCAAATGGAGCAGCGCACAGAGCTGTCTGGTCATTCCTCAGACGGAGGGGGGACATGCTTCCAGAGCTGCTTGGTGGTAAGTGCCCGAGCCTGCACCCCAGAGCTCCCCCTGATTCCCCAATCCCTGCCACATCCTGATCCCCTCTTGCCTCCAAACCCCTTGATCCCTGGCCAGAGCCCTCTCTTGTACCCCAAACCCAGAGCCTGCACCCCAGCCAGGCCCTCCCCTCCTCCCCACCCCAACAGCCTGCCCCATCCCTGATCTCTTTCCTGCCTCTGAATCCATTGGTCCAGCCCAGAGCACCTCCTGCACCCCAAACCCCTCATCCCTTGCCCGCCCGAGAGCCCCTGTAATAGCTTCCTACTTCAGATATTGAACCTTAGCGTTCATAAACTGAGAGCTAATGTAAACCTCCAGCTTACTACCAGCTTGGATCTGTTCTACGCTGCACCTCAGGATTCAAGGCTCCTGATCGCCCCCAAATCGCCCAACCTATCCCTGGGGACCCCCCAAGACCCGAGCCCCTGGTCTCCTCTATCTCATCCCCCAGCTTCCCCCCTCCCTTGCGTAGCCTGAGCGATGCCGTACTATCCCCCTTGATACAAACCAAGAGGGCAATTACCTCCCCCTGAGGCTATGCATTCAAAAACCTAGTCAAGCTAACACAAAGAGATTCCCCCTCCCTTCGTCCCATAGCCGAACTAGAGAAAAACCTCAAGCAAGTCTTAAAAAGAAAACTTTATATAAAAGAAAGAAATTACATAGTAAATCAACTCTGCATAAAAAGCTCATACAGGCAATTGCTTAAGAATTAGGAATAACCAGTCTGATTCAAAAATAGCCAATTAACCCGTCCAGCACAGCACACCACATGTAAATACAAAACAAAGCATATAACAGCCTATTTGCTTTGCTACCTTTGGTACTCACAACTTGGTAGTAGAAGGTAG
Organism: Chelonoidis abingdonii; assembly: GCF_003597395.2. Classification (NCBI taxonomy): domain Eukaryota; kingdom Metazoa; phylum Chordata; order Testudines; family Testudinidae; genus Chelonoidis; species Chelonoidis abingdonii. Next base: position 67,262,042 of record NC_133771.1, read on the forward strand.
AAGAGATGGAGATAGAAAGAAAAGTTGTTCTCCATAGCCGAAAAAACCAAAAAAGACAACAGACTAAAGCCAAACCCCTCAGAGATTCCCGCCCTTGCTTTTAAAATCCGGTTCCTGATTGGTCCTCTGGTCAGGTTTTTGGTTCCCTTTGCAGGTAAAAGAAACATTAACCCTTAGCTATCTATTTATGACACCCCCGCCCCCCTGAACTCATTTCTGGCCCCACCTCAGAGCCTGCACCCCCAGCCAGAGCCCTCATCCTGTCCTGCACCCCACCTCCAATTTCATGAGCATTCATGGCTCGCCATACAATTTCCATACCCCAACATGGCCCTCAGGCCGAAAAGTTTGCCCACCCCCTGATCCAAGCCCTCTGTTCCCCATTGCTGCACATACACCGCATTGCAGGGGAGGTGGATAATTCTCTTCTTCACATTTCAGACTTTGAGAGAAGATTATAATTCATACAAAAAGCAAATCATTTCAGATCTGTTGCAAACTCACCTGAAGTTATAGTCATTTTTGAAATGTTTGGTGTAAAGCCCCAGCTCTTGGAGTCAAGTAATAATTTAAACTTTCATTTTATTATTATTTTAAGGACGTTTCTAGCAGTTGTGGTTGTGGAGAACCTGGAAAATGTGGTTGTGGAGAAACCTGGAAAATGTGACGTTGATGTAGTGATGTTTGCATGAGTTTGCAACGAATCTGAAACAAAAGCTTTGAGGGTCATCAGGCATTAGCTTTTCATAATGCTTTGTCAAGATATAGAAAAGAGGAAGAAAATTTAATTTCCTGATGTTATAAACTGGAAAAGGATATGCTCCCTCAAAGAGGGGGAGAGAAATGGTGAGACTTCTCCCAGCAGAGATCTGAATCTACTGGTGAATCTGTGTCCTGCATAACTCATTTAATTACAGTGAATAGGTTTGGGCTGATATCTCACACAGACTTCTAAATTTTCACCTACTTGTATGCTGTTCTTACTATCTGTAGAGGTGTATCTGTTTTGTGTGACATTCTTTATTTGAATACAATAAACTATTTCCAAAGAATAAAATACTACCTAGAAGAGAGATAGATGTTGCAATACACAATGTGCTACCTGAGATTGTCCTCTAGTGGGTTTCATGGGTGGGTCATCAACTAGAAAGTTTTATCCCTTATTAAGCTTAGAATGCCATAGAAAAGAGTGCACCAGAATGTTTAATACACACCCAACAATGTCTTAAATTATCAATGAATAGATTGTAAAGCCATACACATCCTCCTTGATTATCTAGTCCAGTGGTTCTCAACCCTTTTCCAAACTGCTGTGCCCCTTTCAGGAGTCTGATCTGTCTTGTTTCACCTCACTTAAGAACTACTTGCTTACAAAATCACACATTAAAAGAAGTTATTTTATAGCACACTATAACTGACAAATTGCTTACTTTCTCGTTGTATGAAATTTTAGTTTGTACTGACCTCTCTGGTGCTTTTTATGTAGCCTGTTGTAAAACTAGGCAAATATCTAGATGAACTGATGTACCCTTGGAAGACTGCTGTGTACCCCAGGGGTAGGTGTACTCCTGGTTGAGAACCACTGATCTAATCTGAGCTCTTAAAGTAGCCAAAATGTTTCCAAATGTAACCAAACCCCAGTCAAGCCTTTCTTGGGTGTTCAGTTAGAAGAGGTTGTGGGTCCAGGGCAGTGGACTGGATGGCAGTCTGGGTCAGTGCTCTTCCTAGCTTTGAAGCTGACTTTCTGGAAACTTGTGCAAAATTCACTCTCTATGCTGCTGCTTCCCCATCCGCAAAATGGGTTACACATTTGCAGTGCTTTGCAGCACTGGTTACAATTATATAGTTTGCCCCTTAAGCTCAGCAAACCAACGACTATGATGCATGACTAGTTTGTTTTTTTTAGCGTTAAACTCATCATAATGCAAAACGTCGGGGGCAAAACAAGGACTATTTCCATGCTAAGTTTTCCTTTGCAATGCCTCTGTTGTAACTGTTGCTTTGCTTGGAGTGCTCACAAGGTTACATTTATTAATGGACAAACTCTTTCCCCGCTGGGCATGTTATACCAATAAAAACTAGCAAGATCTTAAAGGGGACAAGACATTTGTCACATTTATTGTAAATACCATAATAAAATAAAAGATAACAGCAAACAATGTTGTTTGGTTACTTATTTTCATATGATTATAATAATATATAAAAAAAAATCCTTCTCTCCACCCCTATGGGTGGTATGTGTCTTCCTCAATCTTGGGCCTCTACCAGAGGCCTGGGGATTTGAGGGTTCTCTGCGCAGTATCTAGCTGTTCCTAGCACTGCACTCTTCTGGACAGAGAGCTCTGATGTGTCCTGGGATCTGTTGGAGCCACTCCACCCAGCTTAGGAGTCACAGCCCCGAGTGCTCCTACCACCACTGGGACCACTTTTGGCCTTCACTTTCCACATAGCGAACTGGATAGCGTAGTGGTTTAAGAGCGCCGCCCTTTGATCGGGAGACCGCCCCTTTGATACGGAGAGACCGGGGTTCAAATCCCGGTTGTACCCAACTTTCAGTAGGGTCCTTGGGCAATAAGACCCCCTAACGCTTCACCTGCCTACCTCAAATATGAGAGTGACACGAACTAGGAGAGTCATGCTGCTCGGATGTCGCCTGGATTAACAAGGTCCGCGCCAGATGTTGAGGAACCAGGCAATCTGACGATAGTGGGCTACTGGAAACAAACCATTCATGGACGAGACAAGAGAACCTGGAATATATATATATTATATATATATATTGTGTTGTTGCACTGCAGTTGTGCAGTTGCACAACACAATTAACAGCAGAGCCACCAGCAGCAGAACTGAACAGTACTGGAAGAATATATGGGAGAAAGAGAAGACTCATAACACCAGTGCAAAGTGGCGCAGACCTGAGAACAGAGCACAGCAATCTCCCAGAACAGAAACCAGTCACCATCACAGTCGAAGACATCCAGCAGCGGGTCAAGACATGAAGAGCTGGACAGCACCTGGACCAGACATGATCCACACCTACTGGCTAAAGAAACTAACAGCAGTGCATGAACGCCTAGCAAGCCAGATGAACCAGCTGCTAGCAGCAGGCTCCCACCCAACTGGCTAACACAAGGCAAAGGACAGTGCTGATCATGAAAGACCCCTGCAAGGGGACAGAACCGTCCAACTACCGGCCAATAACTGCCTCCCCACAACATGGAAAGTCCTATCAGGCATTCATAGCTGCAAGCTACCAGGACCACATGGGCCAGTACATGAGCACAGCTCAGAAGGGCATTGGAACAACACCAGAGGCTCAAAACACCAGTTGCTCATTAGATAGAGCAGTCGCCCAAGACTCAAAGGTCTAGACAGACCAATCTGAGCACAGCCTGGATTGACTACAGGAAAGCCTACGACTTCAATGCCGCACACGTGGATCTGTGAATGTTGGCGCTATACAAAGTCAACAGGACACTAAGGACCTTCCTCAAGAACTCATGGGACTATGGAAGACACACTAGAAGTCAACTCAAGGCAGCTTTGCCAAAGTGGCCATCAAGTGTAGCATATACCAGGTGATGCACTGTCCCCGCTGCTGTTCTGCATAGGCCTTAAACCCCTCAGCCAGATAATCACAAGGACTGGATACGGGTACAGGTTCAGGAGTGGACACTACCATCAGCCGCCACCTCTACATGGATGACATCAGCTGTATGCTAAAATGAATGAGACATCGACTCGCTAATCCACCTGACGCGGATCTACAGTGAGGATATCGGGATGTCATTCGGGACTGGGAGAAGTGTGCCGGATGGTAGTGAAGAGAGGGGAAGGTAGTCAAGGACTGAGGGTGGAACTACCAGCGGGCCACATAGCAGACATACAGACCAGCTTACAAGTAGCTTGGCGTCCCACAGTCACATGGAAACCATGATGAGGAGGCAAGGAAGACAGCAACATCCAAGTATCACCAAAGGATAAGACAGGTCCTGAAAGAGCCAGCTCAGTGGGAAGAACAAAGATCCACGCCATCAACGGATACGCGCCTGCCAGTCATCAGATACCCTGCCGGTATAGTGAGCTGGCCAAAGGAGGACATGGAGGCTGCCGATGTGAAAACCCGGAAGCTCCTCACAATGCACAGAGGTTTCCACCCCAAGTCCAACACCCAGAGCTGTATACCAGCCGGAAAGAAGGCGGGCGGGGCTGGTGAGCGTCATAAGCCAATGTCCTGGATGAAACTGGAACATCCCAGGGAGTACATCCAGTAAGATGGCCCCCAAAGATGAGCTGCTGAGAGAATGCTTTGCAGGCAGCAGCGACATGGGAGGAAAGACCAAGCAGAAGAAGTGCCATGCAAGACAAGACCCTTCATGGGATGTACCATTGACAGATAGCTGAGGTGGCTGACATTGGGAAATCCTTACCGTGGCTGAAGGGCTGGACAAAAGACATGCACATGAGGCACTGATCATAGCAGCACAGGAACTGGACACTGAGCACCAGATCCATTGCTCACACACTAGAGGACCCAAGGTGCAGACTGTGCAGAGAGGCCTCAGAGGACAGTCCAACCATTGTGCAGGATGTAAGATGCAGGCAGGAACAGCATACGCTGAACGGCACACAACCCAAGTGGCTCGGCATTGTTGTACAGAACAATATACTGCACGGATGGCTAGATTCCATTAGAGATTGGTGAGTGCCTCCCAAGAGCGCAGGATGAGAAAAGACATTCACACAGCAGTACGGTTGTGTATGGTGAAGGGAATATACTAGAGCTAGTGACTCTAAAGTTACTTTTTTGTTGTGAAACTAATCCTAGATCATCACAGATACTCTGTGACACCGGTCTACACTTCGCTTAGAGCTGGCCAAAGCTGTACAAGCCGTGGTGTATACTATGCAAGTAAATACGGTAGAGTCCCAAGTACAATGGACACATGGAAAGAACTATGCATGACACTGCAAAAAATTATAACTGCCCAGAGTTCAAGTGATGAGTGTATGTAGATCTCTAGCAGAGTGCCACCGTGACAAGTCACTGGATTTCCGATAGAGAGAATAGTAACATCAGAGGGAAGAAGGAACTATTGATGCAATATGTACGCACTCGGACGACCCAAGAAGAAGTACACGAGAGCCTGAAAGAGGAACGGTAAGAGAGGGGGGAGGGAAGTGTGACAATAAGAACTAATACATTCAGGAGAATGGCATAGGAAGACAAAGCAGAATAAGTGCCATCGGCA
>NC_133771.1:67267318-67316596 GCF_003597395.2 Chelonoidis abingdonii
CCGTTGGCAGACAAGACCTTCATGGATGTACCATTGACAGATAGCTGACGGTGCTGACATTGGAAATCCTACCAGTGGCTGAAAGGGCTGGACAAAAGACCAGCATGAGGCACTGATCATAGCAGCACGAACTGGCACTGGCACCGATCCATTGCTACACACTAGAGAGGACCCAAGGTGCAGACTGTGCAGAGAGGCCTCCGACACAGTCCCACATAGTGGCAGATGTAAGATGCAGGCAGGAACAGCATACGCTGAACGGCACAACCAAGTGGCTGCGTTTGTGTACAGGAACTTCTGCACAGCGATTGGCTTAGACCCTCCCAAGACCGATGGGGAGTTCCCAGAAGGTTGTGGAGAATAGCAGGGCTAAGATTTCTGTGGGACTTCCCAGTCCACGGACAGGCAGGTACTGGCCAATCAACCGGAGCATCGGTGTAATAGACAGGACAGAAGACAGCGGTGGTTGATAGATATAGCTAGTGCCAAGTGACGCAACATCAGGATGAAAGGAATATGAGAGCTGGGGAAGTATGGTCAGGGCCTGAAAGAGGAACTAGGAGATGTGGAAAGTGAAGGCCCAAAGTGGTCCCAGTGGTGGTAGGAGCACTCGGGGCTGTGCCTCCTAAAGCTGGGTGAGTGGCTCCAACAGATCCCGGAGGCAACATCAGAGCTCTCTGTCCAGAAGTGCAGTGCTGGGACAGCTTAGATACTGCGCAGGAACCCTCAAACTCCCAGGCTCTTGGTAGAGGACCCGAGGTTGAGGAAGCCACTACCAACCTGGTGGTGGAGGGGATTTTTTATATATTATATATTATATATTCTCCATTCAACAAATCATTCATAACAGTTTCTTGTAGATATTTAGGTACCGGCCTAAGAGTTTGCTCTGGTGACAGATACTGGCAGGTACTCTGTACACGAAGAGTGGCGAGCCGATCCGGTCAGGTGCAACCTGATGCTCCTGCGAGTGCTGGCAGAGAGACATAGACTCAAAGTCCTCAGTCTTCAGAGTAGCAGCTTTATATAGGGTATTTTTCCCTATTTAGTCATGGAGTGTTCATGTCTGCTTGTTGTTTCATTAATCAGCAGTGGCTGTTGGCTCATGTTGGCAGCAGAATGTTACCCAAAATCTCTTCTCAACCTTCTTCTTTTTTACAGGCTTTAGTTTGGATTTCAAAGTCTAATGTCTTGCTGTGTTCCGTGCCCTGGGTTTGGATTGATCCACCCTCAATTGCAGCGTTGACTTGTCAGCCTTACCGTGCCTTTGATCTTCCTTCTGTTGTTCGTTTTGTCCTTTTCTTTTTAGGGTTGGATGCTTTTTACTTTGTTTCAATCGGTTGTCTGGTCTTCAGCCGTTGGTGTTGAACTTCACTCGCTCATCCAGGACAGGCTGGGTGGAGGTTGATTTTATGCAATCCTAATGCCTCATTCAACACATTAAATCTACTATAGTGTACAGCAGGGTTTGCAAAAATGAAGGTTGGAGGAGCATTTTCAGCAAATGGTGTTGAGCGTTTTAAATGGTGTTTGATTACAATATTGGCAAACAGTGAACAGAAGTTACAATGCAGGCAAGTGTAGTGAATGGTGAACAGAAGTTACATTAATAAAGTGAACAATTAAAAACAATTTCATTTATCAGTTCTACAGGCACACTGGGCCAGCTACCAGGAGCCCTTCAGCGGGGTGGCACGCTCCGTGCTGTAGGGTCTGAAGCCGGCCTAGGGTCGCACCAGCGAGCTCCGTGGCTCCCCTGCCCGCTGCCCCCAAGTCAAGCTGTGCCCTGGCCCGCCAGCCGGGTGCGCACAGCACTCGCGTAACCCATAGCCCCGCCGCCACTGCGGTCTGGCGTGAGCCCCCAGCAGCCCCGTCTCTGCCTGGGCTGAGGGGTTTGGTGGTGCGAGCAGTTCTTGCTGCACGCGGTGGGGATCGGGACAGGCCCCTACCCCCTGCCACGTCACGTCCATGGCAGGGCGCCTCTCGCAGCTTCAGCGGAGCAGGAAGGACCGCGCTCTGCTGGCTTTTGCCACCGCCTCAGGCCTGCGGGCGCGGCTGTGAGAAGAGCGGCTCATGGGTGCCAGCCGTTGGTTGGTAACGGACCGGCCTCGTGCGCACCCAGCAGAGCTCGACTGAATGACCCAAGCCAGCCCCGCTGGTGGGCCTTGGCTCAAGTTCAAGTTCATTTGCCTGCCCTCGGCTCAGCTCTCGGGCCGCCCTGCGCTGAGTGTGGCTCCGGAGGGCAGAGCGGCTGGAGCACAGGGCCACAGCGCACGCCTTGCGCCAGCCCTCTCCGTCCGTGACACGTGGCCCCGGGCAGGGTTGCAGCCCGACCCCGGCCCTGGGTGTGCGACTGAGCCCCCGGCCCGGAAGCGCGCCGCTCAGCTCAAACCTCAAGCCTCAAACGCTTGTTTTATCTGCATTGGCTCTCCGGGGTCTTCACAAAGATAGACGGCGCCGTCGAGTCCTCGGCTACGTACAGCTCCAAGGCTTGTTAAGTATTTCGATAATATTCGCCAACTCTGTGTTGTTGTGTGCACCTAAACATTGAGGCATGTCTGGTCAGAGGCGATTTTGCGAATCCATTGTGGGGTAATGGATAGTGGCAAAGAGCTCACACTCCTGCTGCACCTGAGTTGAGAACTTTTCTTAGGTTTACACATGGGGAAAACTTTCGCACGTGCTTAACTTGACACATTTAATTAGTACCATTGAACTCTATGGGACTGCTCCAATGCACAAAGTTAAGCATATGCACACAGTTAAACACAATTTTTTGCATGATTATACCCTTAATTTTTTAAACTGTTTTTTTTGTGTGTGTGTGTGTGTGTGTGTGTTAAGTTATGGAACAGCAGTTAAGCTCCAGAGCTAAGGAAGAGTTGCATTTTGCACAAAAGCAGGGATTCAGTTTGTGTGTGGACAAGTTACAGAATCTTCTTCCTAATTTTACAACAGAATTAATTTTGGATACAGAATGAATGTTTTGAGTATTTACAAGTAAATTCAGTAACTAATTTGAGTTAAATTATTTTTAAAATGGTACTGTACTTTAATGGCATCATAGAGGGAACATATGAGAGGGAAGACTCTCTTTAAAAACTCTTTAAAAATCAGTGTAATTGGAGACCAAAAGCATTAAAATGCCTTAATCATAATTGTGTCACTGGGGGACAAATTTACAGTTCCTTTAGGTGTATTAACTGCATTTCTGTATTATAACATTTGAGTTTAAGTGTAATCTTAATGCTGGGGTAGAGGTGCATTAACTTAAGGACTCAGACAATAGTAAATATCTCAAAAACAAGCATTACAAACCCAAGAAATTCAGCATTAAGATTACACTTAAACTCAAATGTTATAATACAGAAATGCAGTTAATACACCTAAAGGAACTGTAATCACTCTGATCACCTCAGTGGGTGTGAATCAGTTCAGCATCCCTTCAGTTGATGTTCTCTGAGTGGGAATTGACATGCATCCGATGAAAGTGGGTATTCACCCACGAAAGTTCATGCTCCCGATACGTGTTAGTCTTAATTAAGGTGCCACAGGCTTCTTTGCTGCTTTTAACAGATCCAGACTAACACGGCTACCCCTCTGATACTTGTCTCCTACACTACAATTTTTAGCCCTGCAGTTGAAGTCCTGGGATTCCAAGTCAATTGACCTGGGCTCTAAGATTCAGTGCCCTGACTTTTATTTTATTTATTTTTATTTTATTTGTAGTGTTTAGATGTACCCTGACTCTGACCTAGTTGTGGCTGTTTATTTTTGTCCGTTTTTCAAATTCTGTGTCTGCTAAAGCCTGTTTTTTTTGTACTAGGTGTGATGTTATTGATATAACTGGGACCATTATAGAACATGGTTTGCAACCAAGGTCCAGTAGTTGGCACCAAATCTTATGTAACGGGGGTCATATAAGGTTTCTAAGATCAGGTTATGGAAACATCCCAGACAAAGTTGGTGTTCCAGCTCTGCCTCGCCTGCTTGATGGCCCATTAAGGACCATCAGCTCCACAATTGACCCATTGAGAGGAGGCGATACGCCTTGTAACTCAGAAAGTATGCAGGGACTTGCCCACAGTGACTCCAGATTCCCATTTTGCTGTAATTTTCGACAGTAAGAACAAAAGAGGTTCTTATCACCTGGAAAAGCCTATATGCGGCTAATGCCTCATCTCCTCTTGTCTTCAGTTCCTGCTTCTTACCTCTGGAGGGACTTTGCTACAAACTGAAGCTCTGCACAAATGACTGATGACCCATCCCAGCGGGGGGATGTACTCCAGAGACCTGATTGAGCCTGCAGTTTATTCCATCACTGCTACAACTAGCCTGAACTAAGAACTTTGTTGTTACTGTATGTAATTGATTCCATTTAACCAATTCTAGCTCTCATCTCTATATCTTTTGCCTTTTATGAATTAACCTTTAGATTTTAGATTCTAAGGACTGGCAACAGCGTGATTTGTGGGTAAGATCTGATGTGTATATTGACCTGGGTCTGGGGCTTGGTCCTTGGGATTTGAGAGAACCTTTTTCTTTTATTGGTGTTGGTTTTCATAACCATTCATCCCCAGGACAGTGGCACTGGTGGTGATACTGGGAAAAGCTGGAGTGTCCAAGGAAATTGCTTCTGTGACTTGTGGTTAGCCAGTGGGGTGAAACCGAAGTCCTCTTTGGCTGGCTGGTTTGGTTGCCTTAGAGGTGGAAAAAAGCCCCAGCTAGGGCTGTAACTGCCCTGTTTAAGCGATTGGTCCTGAATTGGCACTCTCAGTTGGGTCCCACAGAACCGCATCATCACACTAGGCCAGACCAGTATGTGTGTGTTTTTCCCCAGGGTGAACTGCAAAAGACTAGTTAGCTCTCATTGTTTCAGTATTAGATATTTGCATTAATTACTGCCCATTATCTTTAGTTCCTGCAGGAAGTATTCTTTATTATACCCATTTGCCTATGAATACAATTGCTAACAAGCCATAAATATACATACAACAATTATAAGTCAGTATAATAGTCTATATTCTGTATTCTATAGCACTTGTCTCTCTCAATGTAATAGGCTTGAAAATATATGCTGTGATTTCAAAGCAGCTATCACAACAATATTCCTGTAATGTTTTATCCTTTAACTAATTATTGTACTTTCAACCTTAACTCCATTTTAATATAGTTGTTTTTTTTTCTCTTGGAAATTAAACAGCTCTATGGCTGACTTCATTTTTTTTCATATTGTTCCTTTTTATTATATGTCTTGACTGATGGAAAATTATTGCTACCGTTTAAGAAACATTATTGCTAATAAATCTCTTCTGTTTTCAGGTGTCTGGTTTACAGCTGTTAACATGGCTTGTCACAATAAAAGAATGTCTTCAGCTTCAGCTGTTGGAAATGGAAAAATGCTCCTCTTTTCAATGTTTCCTAATAAAGGAGAAATAAGCCTTCATGACAAAAATGCTCTCTTATGTGCAGATGTACTTGAAAAACTATAAAATAGTGGAGGACTACCACCCTCGGATGGAATTCAATTTCTGTTGATATTGTCATGAGCTCGAAAGGTGAGAACTGCTATTTACATTTTTTTTTAACTATGTCAGTTTTTTTCTACTGCAGTTGTCAAAAAAAAAAAAAATTCCATGCAGTATTTTTACCAGATATTTATAGTCTCCATAAAAAGTGCACAGAGTTCTTGTTTAAGCTTGAATTTAACAGAAATCCAGTGTTTGTAGCGAATAAGAAGTTTTGTTTGAAGGAGCAATTATCCTTTGGGCCTTCTGCTGCACTCTGCTGGTTGGCATGAAGTGCAGCAAACACGTACGTACAGGAGAACCTCAGACTTACAAATACCTCAGGAAATGGAGGTTATTTGTAACTCTGAAATGTTCATAACTGAACAAAATATTATGGTGGTTCTTTCAAAAGTTTACAACTGAACATTGACTTAATATATCTTGAAACTTTACTATGCAGAAGAAAAATGCTGCTTTTCCTTTATTTTTTTTAGTAGTTTACATTTACATGGCCACTTAAGACTGCTGCATCATCAGTGGTGAGGGAAACTGGGCAAGGAGATCTTTATGAAGTTTTTAAAATAATGGGAAATAGAAGCGCATATCATTTTTCAGCGTAAAGTCCAAAAAATTTCATTATTGTTTCAAATGATAAAAGAAAAATAACAAGAAAATCCAATTTGTGAGTCATAAACATCTTATCATATATAAATTGGAGATCCAGATTATGTAGTGTTTGCAAAGTTAATGCGACATCACTCTGTGATCGGAAGAAAGTTTATGAATTATGTTGGAAGCAAGTGATTAACTGCAGGATAGCAGGAATCACCCACATATATAAATTGTGAATGTTTGGGTCATTTTGCCCATACCCTCAGGAGAGCTCTTCTGTTGTGGTATTAAGGTAGAAATACTCTGATAACAAATGGGAATAATATCTAATTTTTATAATAAGACATCCATATATTAAATATTCCAATGTTTGAATATGCTTGTGTTAGAAAATTGTCTATCCTTGCTCTGTCAAGTTTTTAAGATAAACAAATGTAAATAATTCTACTTGTGTAGTATTCTGCACAATGGAAATAGCCCTTGAACTAAGTATTCCAGTAATTGGTTGGCCTACAATTGCCTCATCTATATTACTCTGAATAGCATTCACCACTCCTTCACCATACATGGCTCTTTTTTGTTTATGGGGAAATGAGAGGTTTCAGTCACCTTTCATTTTCTTTTTGCCAGGTCACATTGAGTGACAATAGTATCATGTTACATAACCACTCTTCCCCAGGTGTTTTGTCTCCATATGCAAGTTGTCAAACTGAGAGAGTTCTTTCTCATTCTCACAAGTAGAGAGTGAGTGAATGAGAGAGAGAGAGAGCGCGAATCTCACGGTGCGGAAAGTTGTTAGACACCTGGAGCTTGCCATTCCTCTATTACAGAAACAGAGTAATAGTAGGAGTCTTGAAAATCACTTGCCCCTCTGGCTCTTTCTGGAACTACAGTTTACATTGAAGCAGCTGCCTGCTCTGCCTAGCAATGCTCAGCACAGCCATCTAAGAACAGATGCAGTAGTAGGAACAGCTTCTCTTCAGGGATAACCACTTGCCTACTGCAGACTTCCAACATTACTCTAGACAACGAAGCAGGAAAGATCAACCACATGATGGGGATGTTGCAGGTATGGACACAGCGAGATGGGACAAAGTAAAGGGAACAGACAAAGATGAAGGGATCCATGACCAAGAAGAAAATATGCTATTTTTTTAGATTGTGGCAATTTTATTTGATCATATCTTATTTCCTTGGCAGAGAAGGGCATATCGAAAGGAGGGTGAGTCTACTTTAAACCCTTTTGGGAGGAGGGGAAGAGACTTATGGGCTGAGTATGGAAACATACCAGCAGTCTTCCCCCCACCCCATGCCTGCTGTAAGTAACTTTCTAAACTGTCATTAGCTGAGGCATTCCTGTGTGGAGTGCAGGACATGGTTCCTGAAATTCCTGTTACTGTAACATGCATTTCAGTACTTGTAGATCTAATTTCATGTTTCTCTTTTTTTCCTTCCCCCTTAATCTTAAGGTGAAAGTAGACTTGCATGTATCCTTGCCTCACAGCTACCCTCATTCAGCACCGCAACTATTTGCAAGATCAAATGCACTAGACAGACAGAATCAACTGCAGCTCAATAAACATCTCACTTCTCACATCAGTTCTTTGGATTTAGGTGAACTGTGTGTATGTGCAGCTGTGCAGTGGGTACGAGACAACAGTGCATCTTATTTCCAAAACAGTAACATTGCTTTTGAAACTGCTCCAGAAGAAAAAGCAGTAAAAATATTTTTTCATCGTATGTGGATCTATAGCCATCATATATATAGACAGGAACTGAAAAAGAAAATCTTTGATTGCGCAAAGCAATTAAATTTGACTGGTTTCTGCTTAACAGGGAAACCTGGTATCATCTGTGTGGAAGGGCTCAAAGAAAACTGTGAGGAGTTCTGGCATGTTATTAGATATCCTAACTGGAAACACATTTCCTTCAAACATGTTGAGAGTATGGAAACTGAAGGAAATGGGGATAAGCTTCATCTCTTTCGTACTTTTGAAGATTTACAGTTCCAGGCACATGGTGATTATGGACTCAGGAATGACTATCACATGGATCTTGGCCAATTCTTAGAATTCCTTAAACAGCATCAAAGTGAACATATTTTTCAAATATTATTTGGTGTTGAAGGCAAACATTCAGACAATCAAGTGCATAACTAGTTTTAATTTTGCACGACGTTACAAATGATTTTTTTTAAGTTCATCCATGGATATACTATGATTAAAAACTGAGTGAAATTGATATATTGTGCTTATAGCTATTATAATAAGGGAAACTATGTAAAGTAAGAAAATCATGGTGCAAGGATAGACCCTTTGCTTTTGTTTTAAATACATCATAAGTAAGACCCTTTGTTTTCAGTTTAAATCAATTTTTACCAAAAAAAATCCTGGGTTTTCAAAATTACTTGGTTTTTTTTTTTTCTGATTTTTGACCTACTTTTGTATCATTCAACTATATAAAAATTTGCATTGTATTTTCCTAATAAAACATTGCATGAGATATATGTATTACAGTAATACATTAGTCTGTGTGTATATGCAAAGGTGCCTGTTGAAGTAAGGCAATGTATTAGTGTAGAAGATATACACACAATAAACTAACAGGCATGCATGCAAGCTCTGAAGTGTATGCCCATCTGAAAGTACTGATGAATCGCATGCCTACCATGTGCACATTTCAAGCTATTAGATAATGGTGGAAAACTTTGACACTAAAATTGGAAGAAAACTATGATTTATATCAGAATATGTTTCAGAACACGAGGCAGTATTCAAAAAAATCAAAAGAGGAGAAAAGGATGAAGTATGCTGCAAATGGTGTGACCCAATTATTAAATGTAAATATTTATAGGCTATTAGTTCTAAGTCTACAACAGTAAACTGTTTAAGCTTCAAATGAAATATTTCATTTGAATAGAGATATATTATTAAACTCAGAAGTGGCATTTTGTTTTGAGTGCTGTTTTAGTTCTGCAGCAAACCACATTGACTTCTGTTCATCAAAGCATTAATTTACTGAATATTTTTCCCCCTGTCCTTCCATCCACTGAAATAAACCCTACTATTCTCCCTACCCCCATGGTTTTTTGCAATGACTTTCATCTGCCTTTGGTAGTTGTAAACACAAATTCCTGGGAAAAAAAGAAATAAAATGAAATAAAATGCAAAAATGAAAGGCCTTAGTCATAAGCTTTTGAGGTTTACATATTTACTTGTGTAAATGAGTGCTAAATCTATGTAATCAGCATTTATCACCTCTTGAGGCAGCCTGCAGGGCAGTGGTTGTGAATTGCACAATCCCATACTCTAGTACTCTGAATTATGTAATCTGTCTGGCACCTCACCCACATGTCACTTGGTAATTTCTTCAGGTCTAGGCCTGTAGTAACTTTTTTATATAGGATTGGCTGGGGAAAAGGAGGGATGAAGGGGCTGCACACTCCAATTATTTTGCATTAACAACAACAGTAGAATACTCTGTTCCATGCTTTAGTCTGTGTAGCACTCTGACCTGCTATGTAAAGCCTCTATTCAAACAAACACCCTTCAAATCTTTTTTTAAAGTGCATAAGAAATGAGCCAACTAACATTTTATTTCTTACTAAAGCAAAATTTTGAAAAAAAATACCACCCACTTATTCCTTTATGGCCTAGCCTTTGCTCAAAAACCATTTAATTTTATTCATGTTATCAATTTGCCCTTTCCCTTCCATCCCCCCAGTTATTTTAGCTGTTCTGGCCAAAGACTGTGAGATTTGTATCTGAACTGTGAGATGCCTTGTATTTTTTTGGGTACCGTAAAAAATAATAAATGCATGGGGTTTGGATTTCCCTTTTTTCTTTATTTAATACATACTTGTATACTTTAGCAGTTCATCTCTGCATTTTATAGCCATACTCCTCTCCTTTATTGTCTGTCTGTCTCACAGACCAGTAGGAGAGTTGTCTGAGGACACAGTGTTGCAGGATGTGGTGTTAGTGATTCACTAGATGGTATCTCTTTCACCCGAAGCAGTATGTGTTTAATGTAGTACATTTAAATAAGATAAATTTGATTTCTTTATGCATTCCCATCACAGTAAATGTCATGCCATTGGCGTACTGTCTACTGAACCAGAAGAATGCTGCTGAACAATACAAGTGGCTGTGTGTCAGGAACTACTGAGGCACTGTCTTTGCTGCTTCATTTTTCCAAGTAACAGCATAGGAATCAGTTGTGGCACTGAGCTGTAAAAATTAAATCAGACCACTTGGTGATGGTATCAGATCTAGGTGAATTGCATATATGTTTAACACTGTCTTTTAGGAACATGTAGCACACCAGAGAATTATTAACAAATATCTACTTTAACTGGGTCTGACGTATCTGAAGTAAAATACACGACAATGTTTGAAATGAGTATTTTGCTATTTTTCAAAATAGCAACTAACTTGAAATAATGTATAGCAATATTTCAGGTCTTTCAGTAATGGTGATTGAGACATTTCTTTGCTTAAATAGAAATTTTTTATATAGAATTTTTTGCATAGTTGCAGCCTGAAAAAATGAAAAAAAATACCAACAGGATCTCAGTGTATAATAAATGGAAAAAAAGTGTTGTAAGCTAATATCGTGGGGCTATTCTAGTGGCACAAAACAGCCTAAACATAAAGCCAGCAAATCCAGCTTTTAGCGATTCTTCTCAGTGCAGGGAGAGCTTCAGGCAGGTAGAGATACTGTCATGATTCATCCATGTCAGCACAGTCAGGATGTAGACAGGAAAGTAGGGCTGAGGCATCTGTATCCTGGTGACCCTTTCTGCTGGACTGGCCCCTTGGGCCTGTAACTGCCCTCAGCATCAAGGGGACACAATAGTGATTTATAGTGAGTTTTGCAATCCTTCCATAGTTACACCAAGGGAACCTGGGCCATACCTGAGCATCTGAACCCATATAATTCCTTTTGCTGGTACTGTGGAGAGACTCTATTTTATCCAAACTACCCTAGAAGTCTTCTACATTTTTGTTGGGGGGATAATTCTACAATAGCTTACTTTGGGGCATCTAGTGAAATGTTGAAGTACATGCTGATGCACATTATATACAAAGCCTAAATTACTGATAAAACCGTTGGTAATTACTCCTGCTAGGATATTGTGAATGGTATACTTTTTAAAGGAAAAGTATAGAAAGGCTCTAAAATAAGTTCCAACCATTGGAAATCAACAAAAAGGTTCATAATAGGGGAAGTGAAAGTAGGAAAATTGATGAGGATGCTCATTTCCCATTTCGATTTTCTGGATAGACCCACTTTAGTGTTCAAGATAATTTTGAAAAATTATTTTCAAGTAGCTTTTTTATTTTATTTTTTTTTAAAAAGATACCATTTATGGTATAGACGGACATATAAATCTAGCATAGGGGAAATTGATTAATAAATGCCATTTCTATACCAATAATGAATCCAGAACAATGCAGGTGATGACTGATGTCCCAACATGATTAAGTGGTGGTGTACAACGATAACTCCTTGTACACAAGGATAAATGTCATTGCCAGGTAAGAATTTTCATAATTGTTTGAGAGCAAGTACAGAATGAGATATAGTTTCAGATGAAACTGCTGTTTTCAAATGTCAACAGAATTACTGTAATTCAGCATTGAGTTTTTAAGGATTACTGTAGGAACAATGCCAAAGAAATAAAAATGAACAATTTACTGAACATCACAGCCAGGTGCTAAAGGGTAATATGTATTCAATTAATATCAAAGAATAAATAATAAAATGTGCTTGCTCTCCAACCTTTTTTAGAGAGCTTTCTTTTCCTTGGGTAAACTAATTGGATAGTCTGGAAATTGGTTATAAAGACTGATAACTTTTGCTTTAGTAGTCTGTGTTTTAACATACCCTACCTGAAATATTCAAAGATTTGTAAATTGTATATAAAGAGAGTGCACACACAAGGGTTTAATACAGAGATGCATAGCTGGCCTGCTAAGCAGATAGCTAATGTTTGTATGGCTGTCTACAAAATATTTAGTTATAAAGAGTCCTATTCACAACCCCTTAATATGCTCTTTATGCCCAGAATATACAGTACACAGGATTTTCATGAGCCTCAAGTCAGAGAACCACACTACTGAAGTGTACCAAATATCAGGGGGATGAAGTCTTACAAATTTAAAAGATATAAAAAATGTAAAACTAAAACAAATTATGATTTTACATAAATGAACAGGTAAATAAAACCAGATAACTATGTAATGTTTTGGAAGACATGGTTACATATTTAAGATGTGCTATAGACACTTCCTTTTTAATAAAATGAATGCTGAAGATTAACATAGCTAATATATATTAGTAAACAATCACTCAGTCACTAGAGGGAGATACATGTAGGCTTTGAAGGGACATTGATTAGCTTCTCTCATTAGAAAACTTTCTCTTGACTGCTGCCATTGCACCTGCATGATTGCAAATGTACATACAGGTTTTCCTAGGGAAAAATATTCTATATTTACCATATTTTAAAACAAATGTTTTCATTATTTTTATTTAAAGGTAATAATATAGCTATTTTATATGCAAATTGTACTGTGCCTTTCCTTAATTAAACAGATTGTGCTATTTAGTCTCTGCCATTCTGTTTTGTCAGTTTGGACATAATCCTAATTTCACTGAAATTAGTGGTGTCAGAGCAGGATTTATTCCTCTATTACAATACATTGTAATATGTCAGAAATGTATAGAGATGTGATTCTCCATAATAGATACATTCTGTAATATTCCAGCAGAAAGTCATAAGCAAAAAAGGGAAACACTTGCCACAAGTCCATTGCCCAAATTGATTTTTATTCTTACGTGTACAGTTATTTTAGCAGGTTAATCAACTAATTTGAAATAAAAGTACAAAGTTGTAAAGAAAAAATTAGTCTGACTGTAAAGGTTTTCAGCATATTAAAAAATAATTTTTAGATTTGACAGAGAACTACTAAATATTTGAATTCTCAGCTATTGCTACCTTGTTCATTTTCTATTAAAGATTTTAAAAAAACTATTTTTTAGATTTGGTAGAAAAGTAATAAGTATTTGAATTCTTTCAACTGCTATCTTGTTCATTTTCTATTAAAGATTTGTAAAAAACCTAAATTTTTAGATTTAACAGACAGAAAAGTAATAAGTATTTGAATTCTTTCAACTACTGCTACCTCTGTTCATTTTTTATTAAGCATTTCCGGTCTGTATTTTCATGGCTTCCTCAGGCCAGACATAAGAGTCCACCACAAAGTTGTCATAATCAGTGCTATAAACTTGTGAGCGGATGAATGCTTCCTTGTCTTCAGGCTCAGGATAGAAAGATGCTGTTTTATTGCTGTAGGCTTGTTCTGCAATCTGGAAACACACAACCAAGTTGACGATTACAACTTAAGTTTATTGCAATGCTGTTCGAAAAGTAAGAGTAGAAATGATGATAGCTCAGAATTTAACAAAAGATACCAGATCCTCTGCTGGTATAAAACAACAGATTTATATGAATTTACATCATTTGTGGATCTGGCCCAATATAGCATGAGGAGGGGATTAACAAAGATTGTGCAAAATTTTCTGAAAAGCTATGTTGGTGCATCCATTGAAATGAGTCTTACCCCTGGCCTTCTCACTCTCTAGTGTGGGAAGTCTGCACCCTGAATTGATACCTTCAGCAGATTTCTTGGCTCCCCTGCAGAAAAATGGGGGAGCCAAGAAATCTGTGGGGGGGGGGACACGCCCCTTTCCCAGCAGCCTGGGTGCATCTGCTGGGAGCAGCTGGCAGATCACTGTGGGAGGGAAGAGGGAGGCTGGGCATGCATGTGTCCATGGAGAGATGTTAAGGGTAGGGCTGGGTGCCTGCCTGTGAAAGACTCACTCTGTCCCTCTTGCTCCCTGTTGCTGCATTCCGGGCTTGGAGGTGTAGGGCTGTGTGAAACAGGCTCTGTCCCTGAGGCAGAGCAGAAATGTAACAACTAAGCAGGCAGACTGCTAGTCAATTAAGGCTACACCACTCTGGCAAGGTAAAGGAAAGTATCAGAGGGGCAGCCTTGTTAATCTGTATCCACAAAAACAATGAGGAGTCTGGTGGCACTTTAAAGACTAACAGATTTATTTGGGCATAAGC
Organism: Chelonoidis abingdonii; assembly: GCF_003597395.2. Classification (NCBI taxonomy): domain Eukaryota; kingdom Metazoa; phylum Chordata; order Testudines; family Testudinidae; genus Chelonoidis; species Chelonoidis abingdonii. The sequence continues at coordinate 67,281,578 of NC_133771.1, forward strand.
TTTTGTGGGTAAAAAACCCACTTCTTCAGATGCATGGAGAAGCGGTTTTTTAATCCACGAAAGCTTATGCCCAAATAAATCTGTTAGTCTTTAAGGTGCCACCAGACTCCTCGTTGTTTTAGGCTCCTTTTCACCACTCTTATTGTAAATGACCGTAACAGAATCCTCAGCTAGGAAGGTCTATGTGCTTTCTCACTTTTTTTTCCTGTGCCAGAGAGGCCCAACGACTCAGGATCTATTTTACTTATCCATTTAAAAAAAATACAGGACAATGATTAGCAAAACTGTATGACTTTCATGTGTCAGTCTGAGCAATTTGGTGTTCTGTAAAATAGAATGTCACTTTAAACACCAAAATAAAAGTAAGGTAATTTAAGTGAAAATCCAGGATTATAACTGGAATGCAGGGTATTGGTTACCGAGTATTTGTAAGTTTCATGTGTTTAGGAAATGCTGCACAGTTACTGTGATTTTTTTTTTCTGTAGGGTAGTTTAAATAACCAAAATAAGTGAAACTGGTGTGATTATATTGCATTATTTTGACAAAAAATGCAGAATTTTAGATTATCTGGTGCAGAATTCTCCCAGGAGTATCTCTTGCAAGTTTCTCTCTGGTGATGCAAATAGTTTGCTCACTTTTATCCAGTAACATCCTAGCTTTTATGGTGGCATTGGGCGCACACACACCCAAGAAAGAAGTGAAGTCTCTGCTTTTAAGAAGATACAAGCCTTTTCTACACGAAGAAGGTAATTTTGTACTTTGATCATCTTTTGCCAAGACTAACTCTACTTTCCAAGTCTCACATGAAATATTTCTTGCTTCATTTTGCTTAAAGGCTCAACAACGACTAGATGTGACCAGAGCTGTTAAGGTTTGCCATAATTGACAATATCTTTCTTAGTAAAGCTAAATCTCCAAGAAATGGCAACTTTCGATCCTACACCAGTGTGTGGGCTTTGTTTTAGTGATGATTGGGAAAAACACCTGATTAAAAGCATCTAAATTCTCCATAGCTAGTTCTGAATCAAGTGCTGTATTACTAAGGCCTTTCATTTTTGGTTTCTGCTGGTTTTTACCAAAAAATTCCCAGATTATACAAAAGTTATTTGTATTTTTTTTCCAATTGTAACCCAAATTTTGGACCATTCACATACATGAAAATACTGATTATGTTAAGAAAATCTAATACACTACATTGAATAGAAGTGTTTTTGTTATTAATCAATTAGTCATAGTGTAAATGTGAGCCAGTTAAAGACAGACAACATAATGGAAGATACTCATGGGTGTGTGGGTGTGTATCAGTGCTTGAGTCCTAACACCCACCCATCCCCTACCAAAACTTGCTGAAATTCCCAGACCCAATTCTCTGCTCCCAGGAGGAGAGATGGTGGCTCAGTAACCTGGATGGCCCAGGTACCAGAGCCACCATCTCTCCTTCTGGAGTGGGCCTGGAGGCAGAAGAGCTAGAGGAGGGAGCCTTAGAAGATGGCACCCTTATGTACTCCAGTTCCAGGCCCACTCTGGTTTAGTAAACCAGGCCACCCACATTACCAAGCTGCCATCTCTCCTTCCGAAGGAGCGAGCTGGCTCAGAATAGTCTTACCTTTCTCTATTTATTGCTTCTTTTCTGTCCTCCCATCCCCCAATATTAACCCAGAAAACAAGTTTTTTCCCCCACCGATTTTCACCCATTCTTCAATTTTTGTTATAAGCCTATTAAATTCCTGGGAAATTTAAAATAAAAAGAAAACATGAAGTGTCTTGTGCATTACCAAAGCATATGTGGCTACAGAAAAACTGAATTCAGAAGAAATCGGAACCCACTCATTTCCCACAGTGGCCTCTTGAACAGAAAGGGCATCAGCTGGCTGAGAAAATCTGTGCGCGCACATGTGCTTTCTCTCTCTCTTCCTCCGACCCCCGAGATGCAGCATTTTTTACTTCCCAAACAGATTACGCCTCCTATTTCTAGGGAAGGGTGAACTATCTTTTTTTTCCTAATTATCACTGCCTCTCTATATCACAAATGTCTTAGGCTTGGGGACAGGCTATGATCTCAAATGGAAAACCTGTTACCTTGTGATTTGCTTTCAGGGATTGATCTTGACCCCATCCTGCCCCCTCTGAAGTTCTTTGAGTATTTCCACAAGAGCTCCTCTTTGGGTCCATGCATATAATTATCACCACTGAATAAGTCATTACTGTTAAAGTTTGTGTGGCTAAGCCCTGGAGCCCTGTATACAAGCCTGAACTGCTTCCAGTATTTGCTGGAAAACAGGCACAGCCCAAGTGTTCATAGATTCGAAGGCCAGAAGAGACCACTGCGATCACCAGTCTGGTTTCCTATATAACACAAGCCATAGAACTTCCCCAAAATAATTCCTAGAGCATATCTCCAACTATGAGGGAGATCAGACCAAAAATGAATTAATCAAGTTACAAATTTTCCATTTTTTTCCATTAAATTTTGCACTTAAGTTAAAAAGATTACTTGTCACAGTGAATAGAGGAGGAGAGTTTCCAGCATGTTTTGAAAGGATTTGCCAACCACAAAGGCAGTCTGATTTTAGCCTGAGAAGTCTGCTTAGAGATGTTTTGACATCTATGGAACACAGCTATTATCAACCTGAAAAGAAGAGAACTACAACAAGACTTTTTATATGTACCTGGGATCCTGTTACCAAATGAATCAAGGATAAACATTCTACAAGTAGGGAGCTATTGACAACACTGCTCTTCCAAAAGGCTGTTCAGTAAATGAGATTATCTGTAAGATGATAACCCACTCAGAAATAAAACTGAGAACTCATGGGAGACAAAAAGCCAGAGGGAAGGTAGAAATGGGGCTAAGTCTGTTGTTTTTCAGTGCTGCCAAAGCTGTGGGTTATCAAATTACTTTGGGCACTTTATAAGCTTCCGACGTAGTGCAGTCAATTTGGCAAAATCCATGCATGAAAAAACTATATTTGACTTCACAAAAAACCTACTTGTTCTGATGGGTCAAGATAAGGAGGATTGGAACAAAATCAAACAGCAGCAGGCCAAAGGAAGGAGGAGGCTGGCATGTGAGAAGGCATTTATTCTCCTGAAAGGGAACTAAAGGATAGAAAACTTGACAGTATAGGATTTCATGATTCCAAACTTCATGCAGCAGATGCTATGAACAGCACATGCAACTAACCAGGTGGTACAGAGTAAGCAGTAGAAACATTATTCTACTGTAGTCACCTGTAATTAAACACTGAGTATATCATATTTTCAGCTCCTTCACTCCTATACCTGAACAGTAAGAATTTGAAATATTAAAAAAAACACTGCTTGCTTCATATCACGATTGATTTAAAATGACTAATGAATTCTGAAAATATTTTACTTCCACTAATCTAATTTTAACATATGCAAAGTGCATGGGTAGTGGAGAGTTGCTGCAGAATGAACTGAAATCACTTACCTTCACGGCAATTTTCAGTGACACATCTCGAATAGTGACTAATGGAGGGTATAGACGACCTTCTTCTAAATGTTTCTTTGAAACCTGTTGAGCTATCACCTAGAAATAAAGCAGAAGGCAGATTTATTTTAAACCCACAAGCCTACTTTGCAGTAAATCAGTTCAAAAGTAACTTTTGTAGTAAGTACACTTTCTGATTTTGCCAGATACAACGTTCTCTGCACAGCACCGCTGTTCACAGTTCTTAAATCTAATATTTTGTAGAAAATAAAGTTGCCATTAAGTATATGAATGTATTTTTCTTTAAATGCGTATTGACTTTTAGTTATTCCTGTGCTTTTGTTTTCTTCTTCCGTATACAGCGTTTCACTGAGACTATGTGGTACTGAGACCTTAAGCCAAGGTGATTTCAGAATTTCATTTGAATCAATCCATCAGCCTACCTGTGTTATTTCCAAAACCACATGCCACACAAGAGGAGAAGCAGCTCCAGAGCTTGGATATGTTCAGGGCTCTTCAGTGTTATTCTGACAGGACTAAATCTTTCAGAATTGCCCCACGTCTATTTGTAGCTGACTGGTCCAAAGGGTCAAGACCTTTCATCCCAGAGACTCTTACAATGGATAACACAATGTATTAACTCTCTCACTATTAGAGTTTACTCCACCAGAGATCAAGTGGCATCCTAAGCAGGCTTCCACAACATACAATATCTGAGACCTGCAAAGCTGCTTCATGGAGCAAGCTGCTTATGTGTCTTCAAGAATTACACACTGGACTTGGCTGCCAGATAATGATGCAAACTTTTGGAGAGCTGTACTCCAATCTCTGTTGGACTGATGCAGCTGATACTCTTCATACCCATTGTTCTGGAAAGGTTACTGTTTACTGCCAGTTCCTTCAGAGCAGAGGGAAGCTTGGAGTGTCTCCCTTGCTGCTTCTGCCATGTTCTCAAAGGATCCCTCCTGTTCTGGGCAGGAAGCTCTAGCCAGCAATGCTAGTGGTGACCAAGACCTCCTTTTAATTCAGACCTGTGAAGAAGTTCCACGCCAAAGTCTATTAGAAGGCAGGCCTTGGTAGGGCCATTACGGCCATGTTGGCAGGTTGTTTTGATACCAGCCCAATCATGGGTGGCCTGTCTATTGCCAGTCCTGAACTGGGAGTCAGTATCACATACCTCCAGATATCCTTGCAGGTATTATACACACCTTTCAGATGATAATTCCCTGCTCAAGTCAGGGGGAAAAGAATTGCCTGGTGATGGGAGGAGAAATCTCTCTGTGGCAGTGAATGTGGCTTTGGCTCCATTGGTAGTGGGCCCTGTATCAAAGCCTGTGCTAGTGCCGTATCCGGTGCTGACAAGAGCAGGGAGACTGTCAAAGGCACACCTCGCTACTGGAAAGGATTCTGTCTCTGGGTCCGGTGCCCAGGAGAGCAATGAAGGAGGCTCGTTTAAGAGTTCTCTCAGTATCAGGAAATTGGGATTTCTGGCTCTGGGTCCCAGGCCAGCACTGGTCTTGGTGTCAATGTTGGCAAAGGTGAGTCTGTCTTCCTTAACCTAGGTGTTGCTACTGGAATCTTGGTGCTATCCTTCATTGGTGTTGAAGATTTTGAGAGCTTCTTTCTCGGTCCAGAGTCCTCTCTGGAGGATGAATATGTTGCCCACTCTCAACTGCATTTGCACTCAGTGCAGGCAAACCTTTTTGCTCCAAAAGACAGTGCTGAATTCTCTTCCCTGGAGTTGATGCCATAGTCAGCACTGAGGCCTTCAGTGCTCAGGTGGTGTGCACCTTCTTCATCTTCCTTTCCCTGCTGGTACTGGGGGTGTCGTTCACAGTCAGTGGGACACTCCCCAGAGACAGAATCTTCTGTTCATATACAGGGGATGTCTCCATTCCTGGATCTGTGGCTACCCTCATGGATTGCTCCTACGGTGTACTTTGAGCCTTGTTTCTCGGGATTTCCAGGTGAATGTTGAAAAGGAGCAGCAGATAGCATGCTTGTCTGGAAGATGTGCTTCTATGAGACAGAACAGGCAATGCTGCGTTAATCTACGATAGGTATTAGTCCATCGCAGGAAGGATGGGATTGGATCTGGTAGGTTCTGAAACTGGCATAGCTAGCAGTTAGTGCAGGGTCTCCCCATGTCTGTCCTGACTGCTGCTTTTTTGAAGGGTAGAGTGGGGGAGCATGCAACAAAAATCAAACAAATAAATTTAATATAAGGAAGAAATGAAGAAAAATGGTTTTCACTGGAGAAGAATTCTGAAAATCATAAGCAGGTTAGAAACAGTCCAGGTTCTGTCTTGCGGGCATGGGTGGTAAGAGGGTACTGAGGGAGGATCAGGGCTGCTTCACCCTTTATATCCTCACACTGAAGCATGAGGAGACTCAGGGTGCATGCCCTGCCGGACCTTGCAATGCAAAGATTCCAAATTCACATGCTTGGGGCACATGCACACCTACAGTGGAATCCACATGGACACATACTTGAACAAGAAAGCAACCTAGAGCTTTATTTAACACTAGAAGCCTCCACACTAGCATCAACTTCCTGGACACTACAATCAGCTTCAACAATGGAACCCTACAGACAAGAATCTCATGGATCATCACACTATCTGCACAGATCCAGTAACTACCCCAAACACACCAAGAAATCTGTTATCTGCAGCCAGGCCTTCAGAAACCACTGAATATGCTCTGAGGAGAAAATCTAGGATACAGACCTTAACACATTTAAAACTGCCTTCACCAAACAAGGACACTCCACCAGAGAAGTAAATCACATCATGGAACAGGCAATATAAATACCCCAGGAGAATATGCTTCAATACAAGGGGGAAAAAACCCTCCAGCTGCACACCCCTAGTTGTCACCTACCACCTCACACTGGGATCTCCTTAATGGGTATCATTAAACAGCTGTAACCTATACTGTATGGAGACCTATACTGTATGGAGACCATACCTTGAAATAAATCTTTCCTGAACACCCTCTTCTGGCCTTCAAACAACAGAAGCAAGCTCTCCACAGACCAAGACCCAGCAACTCAAAGTAGCACCTGAACCTGGCATAACAATAGATGCAAAACATGCAGACATATCTTCACTGCTACCATGATCAATACCCCCCACAACACATCTTTCAAAAACCATGGGTACTATACATGTGGTGTACCTGCCCCAGTGCACTAAATACCCCAGTAACAACTATGTGGGTGAAATGAGACAATCACTATGCTCTTGAATGAAGTCACACAGAAAAATAATAGGCGATAAATACCATATCACTCATGGGTGAACGCTTTTCACAAAACACTCATGGGTGAACACTTTTCACAAAACAATCACTCCATATCTGACTTCTCAATCCTTATCCTCAAAGGAAACCAGCACAACACCTTCAAAAGATGAACCTGGTTGCTTAAATTCATAACTTTGCTAGGTTATAGGGTTCCCAACCCTCCAGGATGTTCCTGGGAGTCCTCAGGAATTAAAGATTAATCTTTAATTAAAGATTATGTTGTGATGAAACCTCCAAGAATACGTCCAACCAAAACTGGCAACACTAACCAGGCACTAAAAATCCTGGTCTGAATAAAGACACTGGATTTAGGGCTTATTACAACAATCTGTAACCCACTAATCCCCCTCTTTTGACCTATGACTGCAGGGATGGTTAACAGGCCACTTCACCTTGAATAGTCCTTTAGAAAATCTCTGTGTTAACTAGTTATGCTAAACAATCTGTTCCACCTTGTATTTAGCTGTGATACTCTGCGTACCTTTCCCAGACCTGAAGAAGAGCTCTGGGTAGCTCAAAAGCTTATTAAAAGATATTACTTCATTCACCTTGCCCTTCTAGAGCTTTATTGTCTGTCTTGAGTCATAGCATTGAACTGAATTTGATTTTAGTAACATTAGGCTTTCAAATGTTGTTGTTATGCTGTGGATTGGATAGCCCACAGGTAGTGTGTCTTTGATCTATGGGCAGTTGCAAATTTCACTGCAGCCACTGAGCAGGATCACTGCCTTCCACTCAAGCTAAATGAGGGAGTAGTTAAATGCCCCTTTGTTTAGAGATAGCTGACACAACAGAATCCACTATCCATATTACAGACCGGCATGGCATGGCTGACAGTAGGAGCTGAACCATGGGGTATGAGTGCAAATGCTGAGGGTGTAGTATTGTTTGGTGGAGTTGCGTGTGACAGTGAGTCAGAAGAAGACAGAGAAGGCAGCTTTCCAAGGAGACAAGAGAAGCAGAAAGCCCAGAGTGAGTGCTCTTTAGGTTGAGTGCTGGCTGGAAAGTGACTTGGGGGAACAGTGAGTAAAGAAGCTTTCTCCTGTTGTTCGATTCCTACTGTGTCCAGGGAAACAGGACTTTGTGTACACTCTTTGTAAATAAACAAGACTGCATCAAAGAAATACCTAACATAAGTTTCTTCATTTAGGCTATGTCTATACTACAGCCGGGATCGAAGCTCTGAGATTGATCCACCAGCAGTCGATTTAGTGGGCCTAGTGAAGACCCACCAAATTGACAGCAGATCGTTCTCCATTCGACCTTGTATTCTACCCTCGACGAGAAGAGTAAGGTAAGTCAACGGGAGAGTTTCTCCTGTCGACGCCCCACGGTGTATACCCTGCGGTAACTTGATCTTAGGTACATCGACTACAGCTACGTTATTCACGTAGTTGGAGTTGCGTAGCATAGGTAGACTTACTGCGGTAGTATAGACATAGCCCTAGTGGAAACAACCTCCAAGGCCCTAAATATTGGCTAACCACTCAGGCTAAAAAAGGGTTACGTTATTATAGTAACTTTAAGTAAATCGAGGAATCATCCTTAACTGTCATTTACACACAGCCTTATTTTAAATTCTGTTGGAAGAGGGAATGCTGGCCAAGACAATGGCAGGTTATATACCCAGTACATTCACATACATGCAAACTATTGCTATCAAACTATGAGCATTTTAAATTTAATCTTGAAAAGTTTATTGGGCACTAAAAATCCACTAGAGGGAGCCACAATAATTAGGAATAGAAAATATAATCCTGTTTTATTTTGATTTCCCCCTTAACAACTAGTGGTTGTTCGCTTTTCCCCCCAAGAGTAAACAAGCTCTTTGATATTTATATTTGTCAGAAGAATAAGTAAGATCTGTTTCTAATTTGATTTGTTCTTGGATTTAACAGGTTAGGATTTTGCTGGGGACACAAGGCTTGAAGAAATTAGCTGCTGTTAGCTTAAAGGATCACAGAGAAAATTCAGAAGTGAAATGTTTTGTTTTGTGGCAGGAGACTACAGGAAGCAAATTGGAGAATAAAAACTGGACACTATTCTGGATGAGACCAGTGACAACCTTAGCTCACATGGAATCTAAAAGAGTTTCTGTGCTGTACTTCTATAACAAGGCATTTGAAACAGTGTATAAACACAAACACAAACTAATATTTTCAAAAGAAATTTCACATTCAAGTGTACTATGACTAAGTAAAAGCATTTTCAATTAATTTATGTTTTTAATAGAAAGGGAAATAGTCCAGCATTTAAATAGATGTCATCCAAGACTGAGCACATGGTATCAACCAGGTGCAGACATCTTGGCTATTTGGGAACATATTTTCTTTAATGAAAAGGTTTAACAAGATTATCTCTGAAGTGAATTAACTGTAGGCTTTATAGTGCCAAGAGTATTTCATTAGTTTATAATTGACATTTTTGTTGTGCTTGGTAAAGTTTAGAGGAACAGGTAATGTTCCTTGTCATTGCAGAGAAATTGCCTGCTTAAGAGGCATTATAGCTCAGAGTACCTTAGCTTTATCATCCAAAATCAGTTACATTCTAGTTTACTTGATATGAAGGACAGAACATCTGAAGTACCTACAATAAGTGAACTGTTCCTTCTATCAGAATTAATTGAAGAGGTGGCAAAGCAAGAGGTCAATAGTTGCAGGCATGCAGCCTGGCTTCATATTTTCAATAGCTCTCTTTTACAGATAAGCCTACATTACATGCCAAGAAGGTCTTTTCATTTAACAGTTATGTTTTGGGAGTCTTAAAATCTGGAGCTTGCTTGGCACTTCCATTCACAATTGTTTTTCAGCTTTTAATATAATTATTTCAAAACCTACATGAAAAACAAGGTATACTGTGATTTTAGTCCTTTACGGAAGATTTATACCCTTTTTCTCCCCTTCCCTCAGGACTTCAATGAACCTCAGATTTATCTTGTCCCAGTCCTCCAATTTGTCTAGGTCACTCTGGACCCTACTTTCCCTCCCAGTTTAGTGTCATCTGCGAACTTGTTGAGAGTGCAATCCATCCCATCATCCAGATAATTAATTAAGATGTTGAACAAAATTGGCCCGAGGCACTCCACTTCATACTGGCTGCCAACTAGACATCGAGCTGTTGATCACAACCCGTTGAGCTAGCCAGCTTTCTATCCACCTTATAGTCCATTCATCCAATACATACTTCTTTAACTTGAGGGCAAGAATACTGTGGGAGACCATATCAAAAGCTTTGCTAAAGTCAAGGTATATCACGTCCACTGCTTTCCCCATATGCACAGAGTCAGTTATCTCATGATAGAAGGCAATCAGGTTGGTCAGGCATGACTTGCTCTTGGTGAATCCATGTTGATGGTTCCTGATCACCTTTCTCTCCTCCAAGTGCTTCAAAATGGATTCCTTGTGGACCTGGCTCCATGATTTGTCCAGGGACTGAGGTGAGGCTGACCAGTCTGCCGTTCCCTGGATTCTCCTTCTTCCCTTTTTTAAAGATGGGTATTATATTTGCCTTTTTCTAATCGCCCAGGACCTCCCCTGATTGCCATGAGTTTTAACACCTCTTACCCTCAATGATTTGGACCTTTTTTGGTGAGGGTTCCCTTAGTAGCCCATCCATGCTACTCCTATCTCTTACTTGTTCACACAGTTCAATACAGAGTGGTGAGTTTCCCCCCTTGAGATCGAGATCCAAACATGCTGCTGTTTCCAGCACAATTAGTGCCTGCAGTATGAGACCAACTGTGAATAGTCTATCCCCATAAGTATCATGAATGGCTGTGCATTAACTTCTGAGCTACCAAGACTGACTATATAGGGTAAAGATATTTGCTCGTGTAAAATTTCATGAGGGACTTTCATACTGCACAATAACTTATACAACAAAATCTGCACTAAAAACAACTTTGAGGAGATAGACCCTGTTTTAAGAGATTTAAAAGTACTGTATCAGCCCAGTTTCCAGAACACCGTTGTTTGACTGCTAGTTAAAACTGCCTCTGTCAGCAATCAGTTTTTGCTGGTCTTTTGGACTGCCACTTAAGACATGTTTAAATTCATGTATATAGAACTTTTCATCCAGCAGTATTCCAAAGCACTTTACAAACTATATATGGGAATCACTTAACCCAAACCAAAATGAAGCTACTTCTAGAAAGAAATGAGGCAACTGTTTAATGACACGCAGCAGTTTAGGACAGTAAGTGAAGAATACCATATCCAATTGAAATTACAGGGGAGGATTTGAGCAGGCAGGATGTAATTATCCAAAGTCCTCTGAGATGTATCATTGCCCTTCTTGGATGGTTAAAGTCAATGGAAACAGTCTGGCCTTTTACTAATTTTACTGACGGAAATTGTGAATGTCCCTCAGAGGGAGCGCAAGCTGATGGCACTTTTTAAAGGTGCCAGAATATACCTTGCTTAACAAAACTAGTGTTGGAAACTCCAGATGATTCACCTTGCAGCTGCCCGCCAATAAGTACTGTAGACCAAAGGAGCAACATATTACATTTGCTTCTAGTTATCTTGCAGAAGAAATCCACGGTGCTGATCTTACGCCTGAATAGCCTGGGTCCCAGTTGTCTGAGCCCACTTTCCTGCCTTTACTCCATCAAGGTAACTTCAGCAGGAGGAAGAAGAAAAGCTTAGTGGAGTTGGGAGCTGGGTATTCTAATGTCTGGAGCTGTTGGGAATGTGTCTGAGCCTCAAAATCAGGATGAAATGTAGCTTCTTTTCCATAATATTTGTTGGATTCACTTGTTTTTAAATCTTCTGGATGCTACCCACTTGTCTTAGGTGTCCTCAAAGAAACTCAGTCAGCTGCTGTGGATATTTGAACATGTTCCACATTTTTGTGATGCTGTTAGATTCTACTTGATGTAAAGTATAGTAGAAAGCACAGTAAAACCCTGTAAATACTTGTCGCAATAATAATACATTGGAGTTTACCCAGTACATAAGAGATAACACCTGCTTATTTTTTTGAAAGTTCCACAGGATCTTTAATAACTTACAATGATCAGGGTTGTAATGTGAAATCTAATATGAAAGACTAGATTACAGCAAAACAGCCTTCTAACCCTAACTGCATTCTGGGGCATTGGCTGAATACTGTCTCAAAAGAAAGAATGCCACCTACTAAATCACTAGTCTCATTTCCTTCAGAACCTAATTTTTTCTTGGAGGTCTCCCTTCCAAGTATTGATCAGGTTCAATATGATTTTAATTTATGAGTCCACAATCTGAGAAAAATGGCTGCAGATTGAAAATGAAAATTTAAATTAATCTCTTTTTTTAATGTTTGATTTTAGCTATTGCCAATAATTAAAATATTTGGTTTGAATAAGATTTTCTCAATCACGAATCATACTCTTTTCTGACAGATCATGAAGCAAAGCGTGAATGTGTAACATATACAGTCTGTCATGGAAAATATTGTGAAGTCACAAACTCCAAACAATCACTGAAGCTAAGCAGGAGAAGATGACAGAGAAGGAAATCTTAAGAGGCCTGAAACCCTAAACTAAGTTTAATAGAAAACTGAAGCACTTACATTTTTTATTTCTATGGAAAGCAAAAAATAAGGAGTCATAAGTGCACACATTAGACACTGGAACAATTTATCAAGGATTGTGGTGGATTCCCCCATCACTGACAATTTTTAAATCAGGATTGGATATTATTCTAAAAGCTATGCTCTAGCAATTGTTCTGGGGAAGTTCTGTGGCTTGTGTTATAGTGGAGGTCAGACTAGATAATCATACTGGTCCCTTCTGGCCTTAGAATCTATGAATTTGGAAAATTATTTTCTCTGTTTGCCATTTCGTCTAGAATATTTGGTCTCTCATTGGCTCTTCACCAACTGTGCTTTAGCCTTATATCTATAAATATTTAATTCCTCAGGAAGCAGTGAACAGAAGGAGTCTTTTTCACTGAATGCTTTGGTATGCACTTGAGTATATGGTTCATTCCTTGGGTGTTACCTACTTCTGTGATGCTAAGAGATTTGAGCTCTAGTTTTTGAATCTTTTTATATTTTGTCTCTTGTCTCTTCAAATTTTGTCTGCTTGTGTCTTGTTTGGTGCCTCTATAGATGATTAGTTGTTTGGGAAAATTGATTTCTGGTGCAAAAGGTTTGTCTATTTATGTAATGTGTGCCATAAATGTGCACCAGACTTTACAAACATGTAGAAATACTGGGTCCATACCCTGCGGAGTTTTTAATCTAATTAAGAAAAATACAATATATGAGATAAACATTCACGTGCAAGAAAGAATAGAGACATTAGTGGCTGGACAGCAATATAGGAAGACTAAGAAAGAATGTATTTGAAGGTGAAGAGACAACAGTGGAGAGATTCTGGGACTGGAGTGATGGGGTCATAGCAGTGAGGTACTTTAGTTGTTGCAATGCCTAACCCCTTCCATGCCCTGCTACCTAGTGGAATCCTGAGTTCTGAGTTGGGTGCCCGGGCTCCCCATAAATGGCTTGGAAAGACTTGGCTGCTTAAGAAAGGGAACATAAGAAGCCAGAATGCTGAGAAAGGAGCCACCTAAGCTCCAGAGAAGTCAATAGGAACAGAGGACAACAGTAAGGGTGGAGAAAGTTCCATAATGCTCAACCTGCTCCTTCCTACTCTAAATTTGCTAATATGACTATGTGTAATGCAATGAGAGGCTCTTTGTCCTGTTCCCACAGTGGCTGCTAATGCAGATGGCCACAGGGCAAGCTTACATGTGCAGGTAGCTCAGAGGCCAAACTTTTCTCCTTTGCTCCCCTGACTCTCAGTTATGTATGATTGACCTCTTAGAACCACCAATGATGGACCTTCCCAAACTTCCCAATCACCATACAGTCTTCTGTTGAGTGGAGAGCAGAGAGGGAAAGTTCCCACCAAGACAGCAAAAAAACAACAAAAATTAGGAAGTAAAATACAACAGAAAATAAAAGATAATCATAGAGAAACGAACAGAGACAGAAAAGGTCAGGCGAGAAAATGGAAATAAAATACGATGCTAGTAACTAGCAGAGCACAGCACAAGGAAAAACATGATAAGGAAACCCTTCCACCAATTTCTCACAAGAGGACTCCATTACAAAAATGCTAAAAACCCTTGGGCTAAAGACTCCAACAAGATAAAGATACTCTTGAAGAATTACAAACACTAATGAAAGCAATAATAAACACATCCAAATATGGCTAAGATATTTGGTAGAGTTTCCTTTAGTCCACAGTTGTATCAGTATCTCCCTATGGTTGTCTCTCTGTGTAGCATAATATTTATATAGATGCACATACTCCTGAGGGCATTCAGCACCAAAAAAATTAAAATTCTGCACCAAAAAAATAAAATTCTGCACGTTTTAAAATTCTTCCAATTTTGTTGGTCAAATAAATGTGGTGGCTCCAGCATGGCCCTGGGGAGCATAGGCCACTGGCTGCACAGATATGGGAGATCAACGTGAAGCTCCCACTGGGACACGGACTCAACCGTGAGGCTGCACCCAACCCTGACACAGCACAAGGACAAGGTCTGCCCAGAAACGTACCAGGTCCTTACCCATCTGTGCCAGGTGCACCAGGTATGGCCAGGCAGGCTCAGCAAGGCAGGATCCAAGTGTGGAGGGGCTTAGTGTGAGGAGATCCAGGTGTAGGTTGAGAGTGTTCTGTGTGGGGCAATCTGGGTGTGGGTGTCTCAGTGGGGGATCCAGGTGTTGCATGGATCTGGATGCACTAGGGCTTGTTGAGGCATTCTGGCTGCAACAGTGTTGGAACTCTGCAGAGGGGTCCAGGTGAAGGTGGTGGGGTTGTGGGGGAGATAGAGCTCGGCAGGGAGGACTAGCTGTGGGATCTAGATGCTGGGGAAGTGGGGCTCAAGGGGGTGGGGATCTAGGTGAAGCTGATTGGGGCTCAGTGGGGTGGGGATCCAGGTATGGATGATTTTTCGGAGTCATCCAGGTGCAGGGGGAGAGGTATTTAGCAGGGGGGGTTTGAGTGTGGGGGATGAAGCTCGGTGGGAGGGTCTAGGTACAAGGGGGTCAGGATGCACGGGGGTTGGGCAAATGGGGGAGCAGCTCCCTGTATAGGGATCCCTCCCCCTGCAGCTGAGAAGCGATGGGTGCAGGAAGTGGGAGAGGGGAGAGGGGAGAGGACTTTGCAGAGCTTCCTGCAGGCGGGAGAGAAATCTGGGAGTGGATCTGACCTGGCCCCGGATGCTGTGCAGGGGAAAACTAAGTCCCATCCTCCCCAGCTCAGCTGGGACTAGCAGTTGAGCCCAGCGCAGGGTAGGAGCCACCAGCTGGGTCCCACCTCCTGCCCCACAGTGATTTAGCTCTCTGCTGGCTGCCCTGGGCCCCCAAAACACTGCTTGGAAGGGTTGCATGACTACTCTTGTGGCGTCCCCTTGCTTCCCTGTTAGAAAGTCATTTTTCTGCAGGGAAGCAAATAAATCTGCAGGGTACATAAATTCTGCGCATGCGCAGTGGTGCAAAATTTCCCCACTAACACACAAAGCAAACAGAGTATACTGTATACATGCACAAAAAGCATATGTAGATATAGTACTAAGAGAATTTTGTTCCTTTTAAAAAGCTTTTTATTAAGGCAAATTTATAATGAAATTTTAACATACTACATCATATATTACTTATTCAGGATCAGGTTAATATTAAAAGAATCTGGCTTGATGGCTGGGGAGCCCTCCTCCCATGAGTATGCTAAAAAGGGTGACCAAATTTATAAATATGTATCCTCTTTTTGTTGCTTCTCTTGTGTACATGTGACAATCAGGGTCCAGACATCCCAGGGGGAGAACAGAAGGGTTAAACTCAAAAATAAAAGCAATTAAACCAACTGATTGAATACTATGTTATTTTCCTGTAAGAGGATATCAAGATCTCTTATGAAACTGTATAATGCACTGAACTTAATAATCATTATGAGATATGTACACAGATTATGGTTATGAAGGTATGTGTGTGTATATATATAGAAAAATTAATGGTTACTGTGGTGCAGCTTCAGCATCACCTCACAACAGAGTGGTAAAGGAATCAGGCAGGAAGAGGCTACCTCTCCAACCAGACAAGTCTGGCTTTGAGCACCTAGCCATTGTCCAGCCCAGAAAAAAACTAGTACGGAACCATCCAAGCGAACAGGAACAGCTGAAACTGAAAAGAAAATGTAATCTTTGGAACCCAACAAAGAAGAGAGTTTCCCCTACTTTGAATATCTATAGTGACTGAAAAAAACACAAACTCTTTTAAAATGGAAAGGGTTTGAACTGAAGGCTAATCAGAACTTAGGGGACAGCCTTGAGACAGGAGGCTGTCTGTGAATGCTGGATACCTCTGACAGCTAGGGGGACATGCTGGAGAATTGCTTTGAAGTAATAGATAACTTATTAGAAAAGGGATTTTAGCTAATATGAAAGTGTAAAGCCGGAGGTGGCATCTTTATGTTTATTTTCTGTATAACATGTATATGTTTGTTTCCCCTTACTATTTCATTTTTGAATCTGTGGGTTATTTTTTATAAATAAGTTTTTAAATACATTTATATATAAACTTTTTGTTTATTTTTATCCCAAGCAGATCTATGGTGTGCAAACTGCATGGAGTATATATGCCAAAGTGAGCTGGTAACTGGCAGACTGATGTCACCCTAGAAAGAGTTACTTGGCTGGTGAGACTTTATGTTTGTGGGCAGGCTACTGGTGACAGAGAATTAACCACAGCCGCGTAGCAAAAGGTGCCTAAATTCCCCCAAACCTACAGAGCTGGTTTGAGGGAATCCCTTACTGGTCTGGGCGGAATCCAAAACATCATAGTATGTACTTGGCTTGAAAGCTTTTCTATTGCAAGAACAATTTATACCTCAATTCCATAGGAGAAGTCATATTTTTCCAATAATGTGAAATACAAAGTCTTACTGCTAACAATAAAAAATTAATTGGTCATTTTGTTATAAATGTAGATCCTTTATTGGACCATTAAGTAGCAGGTCAGGGGATCTCTAGGAAGGCACTATTTGGGCATAAAGATGAATTGCTAAAAATTTCTTCCCAAAACTGTCTAATTCCACAATCACCACATCTGCAAGTATGTTCCCCTTTCCTCACAACCACTCCAACAGAGTGCCTCCCTAGTAGCAAAAATAGGACTGTTTTTAACTTGAGTCAAATGCCATCTAAACAGTAATTTATAACAATTTGCTTTATGACAGACACAAAACTAAGGATGTATAGCCCCTTTCCCATACAGAGACCCACTCATTCAGATCAAATTCTTTTTCCAAGCCTCTCTCACATCTTTTCATCAGGGTTGTTTACTTATCAATATCTTTTTCAGTCAAAATTGTATACATCTTAGAGATTAAACCTTTTGTTCCAGCTTGCTCTTGGATCCACTCCTCAAATGTGATTAAAGGTCTAGACCAGTGGTTCTCAAACTTTTTTATTGTGACCCTTTTCACATAGCAAGCCTTTGAGTGCGATCCCTGCCTTATAAATTAAAAACACACTTTTATATATATAAACACCATTATAAACGCTGGAGGCAAAGCGGGGTTTGGGGTGGAGGCTGACAGCTCGCGACCCCCCATGTAATAACCTTGTGACCCCCTGAGGGGTCCCAACCCCCAGTTTGAGAACCCCTGAGCTAGATAATGCCATCTTGTATCCAGATTTCAGAGTGTGAAATATTAAACAATGAAGTGAATTTCATACTGGACATGTGAACCAACTAATACTAACTTCTTTATCAAAATAACTGCTTAAAATATATAAATGTATTTATAGGAGTAGAAAACTTATACTACATTACAAATAAAGAGCTAAAATGTTAAAAGGAAATATTGTTTTCTGATCTGAAAGATGGCATTTAGATATTTGTGTGTTTATTACACAATCACTGATTTTAAAGGCTTTTAAAAATTATTATGAATAGTGTACCCACCTCAGCAGTAGTGAGAAAAATGTCTTCACTTATATATCTCAATCCACATGAAACAACACCAAGGGCAACTCCAGGAAACACATATGCATTGTTACCCTGTCCAGGATAGAAAGTGCGTCCACCTGGGAGAGTCACAGGGTCAAAGGGGCTTCCACTTGCAAAAATGCCACGCCCCTAAAAGAAAATATATTTTGGAAGTGTTACTAGTTTGAGAGGAAACTTGTTCTCATGAAGGTTTTACATAACGATTTAAATATTTAACGTATTACAAATTTTCACTTATATCTTAACTCATCTTCTTGGCACTCTTCACTGGATATTAGATTTATTTGACCCGACAGAACGCTGATCATTGTATCTGCAGAGTATTCTGTGTGGCTGATTTATACTATAGAGAAGATACTGGCTTATTAGGAAGCAACAGATTATGTACATTTATTCAGAAGCCATGAATGTGATTTAGAGAAAAGATAAGGGAAAGTGTAAGCCAGTGTTAATGATCAATTCCTTTATCATCATGGGAAATACAGATGTGTAACTATCAGGAAGTATGGGAGGAAACATCTACATTTGTAAAATTCAATTAGTGTCATGCTGCCAAATGTAAGCTTTAGATGAGGTGACTTTAGGTGTCTCGCTTTTCTGTTAAATTGAAGTTCACACTGTGCAGAGGGCCAGCATAACACATATGAATCAATTAAATCCTCAAAATAGGACTTAAGGAGGATTTAAGTAGTGTATAGTCCTTGTGCTGACTGTTTGCAAAGGAATGAAATTCACACTTAGCAAAGGCTGAGAGCACTGGTGACATACCCAATCTCCATTGCCTTTTGTGGATGTCTTAGGAGTTGTCTTGGAGGCAATTTTCAGCCCTATCTTATTAGTGCTTTCCCCATGTAGCTGATGATCTATAGCAGAGCAAAAGGCAAGCTGATTTTCACTGACACACTGCCTGAATCCTGGCCACCAGTCCGGGGGGTCTGTATTTTAATTTGATTTTAAATGAAGCTTCTTAAACATTTTTTAAAAACCTTATTTACTTTACATACAACTATAGCTTAGTTAAATATTATAGACTTGTAGAAAGAGACCTTCTAAAAAGGTTAAAATATATTACTGGCACGCAAAACCTTAAATTAGAGTGAATAAATGAAGACTCGGCACACCACTTCTGAAAGATCGTTGACCCCTGATCTATAGTAAGAAACAAAAATCTAAATTCACAATAATGAGATAAGTGAAGTTCCAGAGGCTCTACTTGAACTACCTATGGTTCTGAGCCTTGCCTTGGTGAGATGAGAGTAGTTTAAGCTTTAAATAGTAAGGTCAATTAGGGGTAGGATGCTTATACTCAGCCCTACAAGAGGTCCTTTGTCCAGCCCCCTTTAAAATTGCTAAAATGATTAATTTTACTGTTCAATAGTTTTGAGAGACTCCTTGTAACACAAAATGTTAAAGTTTATTTTAGGAAGCTGAATACGTGTATTTTAAAACACACCAATGTTTCTATTCAGGATATTCTGTTTTGCTTGGTGCCATAAAGTATCACGGACTGTTTACTATATGTTTTGGTGAGAGATATGCCAGTATATCTTTAGCTCTGGTTACCAGATATAGCTGCCCATTATAATCAACCGTTCATACTGTATGCATTCCTGTTTGACTCTTGTATTGCACTGTCGTATGTACTTTTCAGTAGAGGAATGGGACATGCTACGTTTTTGTTTGTATGACAGTATTTAAAAGGCTTCCTTATACAAGAGGACAAATCCAATACAGAACCTATGCTCCAGTACAAAAGGCAGACACATCAGTTGCTCACACTGCTGCTGTGGTTATTAACGCTCACTCCAGAACCATTAGACTTTAAAAAAATGAACAAAAAACAAACTGTAGTTCTTTGTTCTTAATTTTATTCACAAATAACCAGTTCTCTGTACTTTTCACCTGAGTCTTTAGTTACCAGAAATCTGAGTAACAGAGGTCAATGATGTTGGGGCCCCATTCTCAATACAGAATGATTTCTAATATTTTGCTTCCAGCAATAAGGCATATCTATCTTACTGAATATTTATAAATACAAAACATATCTTTAAGGAAAAACAGGTCACTGTGCATTTAAATGACACACAGAAGGTGAAACTAAATCAAACATAACATATATTACTAACAGTCTCATAATTGACAATTACTGATATGTTAAGTATAGTAACGAAGGACTGAGAGTATTAGACAAGCATCTAAAGGCTGTCTATAATGCATTGCCAGCCTACTAAATGCTGCTCTATCCTAACTTGGTGGGGAGATTCTTGCAGATGGAATATAGAGTGGATGTTCTCTGTCACTAACTGCAGTACACAGGAACAGTTAGCTAAAAGCACTAAAATACTTCAATAAGGCTCCTCTCATTTTTGCTGTTTAATTTAGAATAAAAATATGGCTGTTTCATAGCCTCATTAAATGTATTAATAATAAAAATTGGTGAAATATTTTTCTGCCTAGTATTTCTGAAATGCAAATTAAAATCAAGCTATTCAGAGATCATTTTGTTTGTCTGGTGTTAGTTTTGTTTTGCTTCAGTGGAATTATCAGATTTGTGGTGTTACACATTTAACTGGTCTCCACATAGAGAATTAACTAGTAGGCATTTCTAATCTAGAGCTTCTAAATTCACCTAAAACAAATAAGATTTTAAAACGTAACAAAGCAATTGTTGATAGCTGTTTGTTTTTCTTTATCTAACACTACATTTAGTGACTATATACATTAACTTTCCATTACCTCAGTCATCTGGTAGCACTGCTCTGCAGAGCACTCCGCTTTGCTGGTTGGGTTACTTAGGGCAAAAATGATAGGCTGCTTGTTAAAGGAAGCCATATCCTTGAGAATATGTTTTGTAAATGCACCACCAATGGCTGCAACTCCTAAATCAAAGAAAAGAAACACATGACAGAAAATGTAGGGAATGCAGTTTGTTCAAGGTATTCATGAATGTCATTTTGAAAAGGAGTAACAATACAATAACATTTTCTTTTATTACAGCTTCTCTATTAACATTTAGTTGATTTTTCTCCCTACTTCCATGATAAAAACGAAGGAGTAACTGTTACATGTGCATAACCTCTGGACTCTACGTCTGCAATTGCTAACAATAGGAAAGTTACTTACCTGTTACTTACCAGTTCAGTAGCTGGAGTTACTCTCAAAATTGAAACCCCAGGGCTTTTAGTCACAAAATAATGCTAGACCCCACCCCCTACTCCCCGTAAAGGGCAGAAAATAAACTAAATAAAGCTAAAACCTAATTATTAAATATAAATAACAAAGTATTTTTTAAAATGTAATTAAATATGCAACTAGAAAAAAAAAGATGGATGTTGCCAGCTGGGTCCGTCTCACACCCAGGAATGATTCAAAGGAACTGCGAGTAGGTTCTTTCTCCCTTATACATTCAAGGGGGAGGGCTCAAGGGCATCAACGGCGCAAGTAGGACCAACAGACGCTGCTGGCTAACATGTTCCGATTTCCAGGTCATGGGGCGCCTGCACACCAGAAGCAGAACTCCTTTAGAGAAGCACTCGAAGAATACTAGTTAGCTAATGTTTGTCTAATACTTTGATGAAGTAAACCAATGAAGTGCCATGTATATTTTTGATAGGGTGTTTCTCCCCCTCCCCCCTCATTGCAACCTTGAGCAAAAATCAACCACAATCACACACACTTTCTACATAATTTAGTGCAAGGGCTGTGTGGCACTAACCAACCCAATTGGACAGCTGGGGTTAGGGAAAGGCCATGCTCTGGCCCTCCACAGCAACAAGACTACTTCAGACAACCGTTGAGGAAAATGCAAGGGCTACATTTTCTTTGCATGCCAGGGAGCTCCAGGAGCTCAACAACATAGGAACAGGCCATACTGGGTCAGACCAATGGTACACCTAACCCAGTATTCTGTCTTCTGATGGTGGCTGGTGCCAGACACTTCAGAGGGAATGAACAGAACAGGGTAATTATCAAATGATCCATCCCCTGTTTTCCACTCCCACTCTGGGAGTCAGAGGTTTAGGGACACAGAGCATAGGGTTGCATCCTTGACCATAGTCATTAATAGACTCTCCTCCATGAACTTACCTAATTCTTTTTTGAACCTAGTTATACTTTCGGCTTTCACAACATCTCCCAGTAACGAGTTTCACAAGTAGACTGTGTATTGTGTGCAGAAGTATTTCCTTATGTTTGTTTTAAACACACTACTTATCAATTTTGATGGGTGACCCCTGATTCTTGTGTTATGTGAACGGTAAATAACACTCTCCTATTCTTTTTCTTCTATAGCATTCGTGATTTTATAGACCTCTATCATATCCCCCCTTAGTCATCTCTTTTCTAAGATGAAAAGTCCCCATCTTTTTAATCTCTCCTCATATGGAAGCTGTTCCATACCCTTAATCATTTTTTGCCCTTCTCTGAACGTTTTCCAATTCTAATATGTCTTTTTTGAGATAGGGTGACCAGAACTGCATGCAGCATTCAAGGCATAAGCATACCATGAATTTATATGGTGACATTATGATATTTTCTGTCTTTTTATCTATCCCTTTCCTAATGATTCCTAACATTGTTAGCTTTTTTCACTGCTGCTGCACATGGAGCAGAAATCATCAGATAATTATCCACGATGACTCCAAGATCTTTTTCTTGAATGGTAACAGCTAATTTAGACATCATCATTTTGTGTGTAAATTTGCATTTATCAACATTTAATTTTTGTAACTCTTCGCAATCTGCTTTGGACTTAACTATCTTGAGTAATTTTGTAACTTTGCCCCTTTGTTTCACCCCTTTTTCCAGATCATTTATGAATAAGTTGAACAGCACAGGTCAGAGTACAGATCCTTGGACGAACCTTGCTATTTACCTCTCTCCACTGTGAAAAATGATTGTTTTCTCCTACCCTTTGGCCTGGTCTACACTCGGGGGGCGGGGGGGAAGGGGTGTCGATCTAAGTTATGCAATATCAGCTACGTGAATAATGTCGCTGAAGCTGATGTACTTAGATCAACTTACCATGGTGTCTTCAGTGCGGTGAGTCGACTCTGCCTGCGCCTCTCGCGGCGGTGGAGTACAAGAGTTGACAGGAGAGTGCTTGGAAGTCGATTTATTACGGCTGGATTGATCGCTGCCCGCTGATCCAGCGGGTAGTGTAGATATACCCTTTGTTTCCTGTCTTTTAACCAGTTACTTATCCATGAGAGGACCTTGCCTCTTAATCTGATGCTTGCTTCTTTTGTTTAAGATCCTTTGGTGAGGGACTTTACTTTTTCAAAGGCTTCCTGAAAGTCCAAGTACACTATATCCATTGGATCACCCTTGTCCATGTCTGTTGACACCCTCAAAGAAGTCTAACAGATTGGTAAGGCATGATTTCCCTTTACAAAAGCCAGGGTGACTCTTCCACAAGATATTCTGTTCATCTATGTGTCTGATAATTCTGTTCTTTACTGTAGTTTCAACCAATTTGCCTGGTACTGAAGTTAGGCATACCAGCGTGTAATAGCCACGATTGCCTCTGGAGTCTTTTTTTTTTAAATTTGTGTTACATTAGCTATCCTCCTGTCATCTAGTACAGAGGCGGATTTCAGCAATAGATTACATAGCATAGTGAGTAGTCCAGCTTCTTCAGTACTTTTGGGTGAATACCATCTGGTCCTTGTGACTTATTACTGTTTAATTTATCCATTTATTCCAAAACCTTCTCTACTGACACCTTAGTCTGGGACAGTTCCTCAGACTTATCACCGAAAAAGAATGGGTTACTTGTGAGAATGTCCCTCACAGCTTCTGCAGTGAACTTATTCAAAGAATTCATTTAGCTTCTCTGTGATGGCCTTGTATTCCTTGAGTGCTGCTTTAGCAATTTGAGTGTCCTGTGGCCCCATTGACAGGTAGGTTTCCTGCTTCAAATGTACTTAATTTTTTTTCCTGTTAGTTTTTGTGTCTATTGCTGGTTGCTCTTCAAATTCTTTTTTAGTCTGCCTAATTGTACTATTATACTTGACTTGCCAGAATTTATGCTTCTTTCTATTTTCCTCAGTAGTATTTGGCTTACAAACTTTTAAAAGATGATTTCTTATCTCTAACTGCCTCTTTTACTCTTTTGTTTAGCCATGGAGGCATTTTTTTGGCCCTCTTGCTTTTTTTTTTATTATTTGGGGTATATATTTAATTTGAGCTTCTATTACGGTATTTTTAAATAGTTTCCATGCAAACTGCAGGCATTTCACTCATTCACTCCTTTGACTATTCCTTTTAATTTCCATTTGACTAGCTTCTTCATTTTTATGTAGTTCCCCTTTTTGAAATTAAATGCTACTGTGGCGGGCTTCTTTGATATCTTCCCCCTTAGAAGGATGTTAAATTTAATTACATTATGGTTGCTATTATTGAACGGTTCAGCTATATTCACCTCTTGGACTATATTCTGTGCTTAGGACTAAATCAAGAATTAGGAGTAAATCAAGAATTGCCTCTCCTGTTGTGGGTTAGAGGACTAGCTTCTCCAAGAAGCAGTTATTAATGGTGTCTAGAAAGTTTCTCTCCGCACTGGTCCAGAGGTGATATGTAACCAGTCAACATGGGGACAGTTGAAATCTCCCATGATGATTGGTTTTCTGTTTTTATAGCTGCTCTAATCTCCCTGAGCATTTTACAATCTCTGTTGCTATCCTGACCAGGTGGATGATACTATATTTCTACTGCTATTCTTATTATACATGCATGGAATTTCTATTCACAGAGATTCTGTAATACAATTTGATTCATTTAAGACTTTTACAGTATTTGAGTCTATGCTGTCTTTCAAATATAGTGCCACTACCCTAGCAGCATGACCTACTCTGTCATTTGTATGTATTTTGTACCCTGGTATTGCCATGTCCCATTTATTATCATCATTCCACCAAGTTTCTTGATACCAATTATATCAATATCATTTAATACCAGGCAATCAAGTTCACCCATCTTAGTATATAGACTTTTAGCATTTGTATACAAGCACTTACAAAATTTGTCAATGTTTAGTTGTCTGCCTTCATGTGATGTAACTGAATGGGACTCTTTTGTCTGTTTCTCTTCAGTTCCTACCTGTACTTTATCAACTTCTATCCTCTCCCCTTTACTAGGATATAGAGTATCCCCTTTAATAATTTTTTCTGTAAAGGATGTGTCTGTTTGAACCATGTGTTCCTCCACACCTCTCAGCTTTCCCTCAGCCATTAGTTTAAAAATTCCTCTATAACCTTTTTAATTTTACATACCATCAATCTGGTTCCATTATTGTCTAGGTGGGGTCCATCCTTCCTGTGCAGGCTCCTCCTTTCCAAAAAGGTTCCCCAGTTTCTAATAAACCTAAATCCCTCTTCCTAACACCATCATCTCATCCACACATTGAGACCTTGGCAGTACTGCCTGTCTAACTGGCCCTGAGGCACTTTGGCCCCTGCAGCTCCATCTGCAGCAGTAAGACTCATATATCATCATCCTCAGTGCAAGGCAGAATCCAGCTACAAGCCATAATCCAACTTTGTGAATTTCTCTCTTCACTTTTACACAGAACAGAACAGAGCTGGCATATATTGTTTGACATGCATATTATTTCAATGAAGAGAGAACAGGATGTACTCTATGTCCTACTGCCATGTGCAATAAACTGGGAGGTTTCTGAATAGGAGCTTACTTACTTGTAAGTGAAGACTCTTCGAGATGTGTGGTCCCTATCTGTATTCTACGGGAGGGCTTACGCAGGCACACCATATGCCTGGAGTTAGAGAATTTGAAAGTAGCATCTGCTGGTGCATGCATATGCCCTGGCTCACCTCGTGCTTCCATCTGAGGTGATAAAAGGCAGGGCAGACAGATCGCATTTCCAGTTCCTTCTCCACCATGAATCAGATAGATCCATAGCAGAGGAGAAGGAATGTGGGAAGTGGAAGTGAAGGCCAAGACCATAACTGGGGTTAAAAAGGAACTAGATAAATTCATGGATTGGTCCATCAATGACTATTAGCCAGGATGGGCAGGGATGGTGTCCCTAGCCTGTGTTTGCCAGAAGCTAGGAATGAGCGACAGGGGATGGATCACTTGATGATTACCTGTTCTGTTCATTCCTTCTGGGGCACCTGGCACTGTTGGAAGACAGGATACTGGGCTAGATGGACCTTTGGTCTGACTCAGCAGGGCCATTCTTATGTTCTTAAATGTGAAGCAAATAGTTCTCTGGTCGGAATCCTCCATTGTGTAAAGATGTCATGTACTACTGCATCATGAAGTTCCATTTGTGGTTGATCTCAAAATGTCAGCTGAGTGAGCCCGCAAGCACATTCTATGTTCCTGGATGATAGGCTGTGGACAAGAGGATCTGGTGATTGATGCACTGATTCCAGAGATTGACCGCTTCTGCACGTAAAGCTGTCAATATCATTCTTCCCTGTTCGTTGATGTAGAAAGCAGCAGTAGTGTTGTCTAACATGATAGGAACAGATGAATGGGAGAAAGGACTGGTATGCCTTTCTTACAGCTCATAGTTCCAGGATATTGATGTGCATCCTGGATTCTCAGGGATACCATGTTCCTTGTGTCATGTGATTGTCCATGTGTACTCCCCAGTCTCTGAGAGATGTGTCGGTAATGATAATCTTGTCCGGTGAGGAGGGCAGGAAGGGAACTCCTATGCATACATGGGTTGGGTCTGTGCACCATTGATGGAAAGACAGCACCCTGGTGGGGACTGTCCATAGTGTGATGTTTTGGTGAGTAAACTTACTGGGCCCAAGTTTGGAGGCAGCAAAGGCAGTCATGTATGTACATGAAGCTACGTGGCCAAGGAGGACGGACAAGTACTAGTTAGAACATAAGGATTGTTGATGATGCGTGTGATGCTCTCTCTCATTCCTTAGAATCTGTCCATCAGCAGGTAGGCCCATGCTGTGATCAAATTGATTGTGACCCCTATGAAGTCCAGGTATTGTGTGGAGTCTAGGATTGATTTCTCGACATTGATGCTGACTCCCATGGACAAAAGAAGGCTGAGTAACATGGAGGTTAACATTTGGGCTTTGTACCTGGACCGTGCAGCTAGAATCCAGTTGTAGAGATATAGAAACATGATGGCCCCTAACGGCTGATACGACAGAGAAAACTTTGGTGAAGACTATGGGAGTGGTGGCTGTTCTGAAAGGGGAACCCTATACTGGAAATGGTGGGTGCCAATTATGAATCTTAGGAAGTGTCTGTGGGCCAAATGGATATCAATGTAAAAATAAGCATCCTGCATATCAAGAGCTGTGAACCACATGCCTTCTTCTAGAGATGGGATAATAGCTGCCAACATGACCACATGAAACTTGAGTTTGTGGATGAAGCGACTGAGATGACAGAGATTGAGAACTGGTCTCCACTCACCTTTCTTCTTGGCATCAGGAAGTAAGTCAAATAGAACCATGTTCCTTGGTATTCCAGGGAACACATTCTACCGTGCCCTGTTATAGTAAGGAATTCACCTCTTCGGTGAAAACACTATCATGAGAGTGGTCCCTGAGATGGGAAAGGGAGGATTTTTTTTTGGAGGAAGTAGTGTGATGAATTAAATTGTACAGCCATGACGGATGATGTTCAGCACCCATTTGGCCATTGTTTTTTGAACTCCGAGTTTGGGGGAAGAGTGCTAAATGACCCCCAAAAGAGGTAGCGGGTTGTGAGGTGGTATGCAAGATGGTTGGTGTCTCTTGAGGCAGTCTTAGAAATATCTCTCGGCAGTTGTAGCTCTGTGGTGAAAGCCTGTGAAGGAGGACCAGCAAGGCAGTATCTTTGGGATTTCTTTCACTTCCTCGGTGGCTCATAAGGTCGCTGAGGGTAGAATTGGAGGAACCTGTAGCATTGGGTAGATGGTGGGCAGTTGAATTTACACTTCAGGGCATGAGTGTAGCTATCCTGTGAGTGAAAGGTGGCTCTGGAGTCCTTGAGGGTACATAGTGTATCATCAGTCTTTTGAAGGGGAGATCTTCAGTAGTGTTTTGCGCTTCCCTAGGGAAACTGGAGGCATGGAGCCAAGATTCCCTATGCATAACTATAGCCATAGCCATGGCTCTCGAGGAGGTATCTGCTCTGTCCACTGCCAATTAGAGTTCTGTTCTGGCTACCAGCTTCCCTTCCTCAATGAGCACCTGAAAATAAGTCCAGTCCCGCTGTGAGAGGCTATCAGTAAATTCCTCGTATTTTCTGTAATTTAGGAAGTCGTGTTTGGCTAGTAATCCCTGATAGTATGAAATCCTGAATTGGAGACTAGATGGTGAAAAGACCTTATGCCCCAAAAGGTCCAAATGCTTCCCCTTCTTGTTAGATAGCATAGAATGAGGGTGCTGTTGTCTGGCTCTTTCAGAGAGATTGGGTGTGTGTAAAGAAGAGAACAGATGGTAAATGGGATATATATTGTAGTGATATACTGATACTTACTGCATGTTGTGTTAGTATTTAACACATACAGATACTTTTAGCTGGATGCATATCATGGATCTTTTCCTCTAATCTTCAATTTAACTGGTTTTTGTAGCCTTGTTTTCTCTAAACACTTTTTGTCTACTATGTGATTTTGGGTTTCGATCTTGGATGTTGATATAGTGTATCTCTTTTGCATGTCAATTGCTTTGTTGGTCTGAAGAAAAATAAGGGTGAATTCACAAATCTTATTTTACAGATTGGGATTAGAGCTGGGTAAAATTTTTCACATAGAACTTTTTTGGAGAAAAATGGAGATCTGACAACACTGAAATTGTGAATTCATGTCAGTTTCACGAAATTATTATGGTAAAAAAAATACCCCTTAAAAAAAAATCAAAAAACATTTCCAAATTGAAAAATTTAATTTTTTGGTTTGGAATGACTATTTCAAAATCTCCTTTGATTTTATTAAAAAATAATTGGAAATATTTAAAGTAGTCAATATTGAAATGAGACTTTTTGATTTAGTTGAAACTAAATATTTCATTTGGTCCTTTTTTTTTTAATTTGCCAAAATTTTTGAAAACTTTCTATTTTGGTTCAACCCCAATTTTTTTTCAAATTTTCATAATTGTCAGCAAACAAACAAATCAGTTATTTGCACAGCTTTAATTGGAATAGTATTTTGAAATGGTTATGCAGCATTTGACTATATCAGTGGAAAAAAAGGAAATATTTCAGAAAACCAAGTCGAGTCCCGCTTATTAGATTAATCACTAAGTGAAACAGTGAAAATGTTTTCAAAAATTCAGACCTCTTTGTTGAAGGCTTACAAGATACAGGTTGGGGCAGTAATCTAATTGGTATTCTAAATTCAATTTTTTTTTTAATGTTGTGGAAGTGGCACAGAGTAAGATATCTTCACACTTTCTAACACCGATTAACAGTTTTAGTGACGAGATAGATTTTTAAAAAGTTACTTATACTGCAAAAATTCAAGAATATTTTGCCTTTTCATTCCTGAAACAGGTAGTAGAAAACTGTTTTAACTCTGCTGCATAGAGAACTGAAACATCCTTTCAGCTGGTTACTTCACTGAGATCAATATCCTGCAGTTCTTTTAAAGTCAATGACAGTCTTGCCTAAACAAAGGCTGCAGGATCAGAACCCAAATGTGAGACCAGAAATCTATGTAATCAGATGGAGAATGCAGGTGACTGTACAGTCATACATGTATGTATGCTCCACTTTCCTCATTCTAACTTCTGAGGTTATTTATGCTATAGTATAGTACAGTACAGTACATAAATTCAGAACTAATATTGGGAAGAAGATGTGCTTCCTCAACAGAAGTTCAAGAAAACATGGATAATTCCACCACTAATATGTAGGCTTTAGAATGAAAGCACTGTTATATGTTTGCCACATTCTTCTTCTTATTTAATGTTTATTTGCAGTAGCATCCACAATGTGCTAGGTACATTCCATATACTTAAGAATTACCTGTTCAGAAGAGCTCATAATCGTCACTTTATACGATATTCATAGTGTATACAAACAATAAAACAGTCTCATGCCTTAAAAATATCATTTGAATAAATAATTACCTATAAGTACAGTTGGTTTTATAGCTCTAACAATATCTTCCAGATTTTTCATTTCATCATGTTTATGGGCAAACCTTTCTTTCTCAGTTGTTAATGAGGAACGCTCCTAAGTGAACAAAAGCAAAAAATGCATTTATTAAAAATGTGCTGAGGCCATGATATTCCTTGTGCAAACTGATACACACCTCAAAAAGAGATATTCTGGTAATTAATTATCACTGTTATGTTTAGTGTAAGGCACTTTTATTAGCAAATAACAAAATGTTAGAAAAATTCTTAAATTGTGCATTGCATCATGCTCTTACAAGGACAACTAATCCATTTGTCCAAATGTAAATACCTGGAATGTGAACATTTTAAAAACTGACAATTTCATTGCACCATAATATTAGCTACTCACAAATTGTCAAAAATCATGCACTACATTTGCTTTATAATTTTGCTAAAAGCTGAATAATCGTACAAACTTTAAAAGAAACAAATAATTCATGTAATATTGCAACCTTGTACGATTTTAAGTAGCTGAATTTTGATACTTTGAAAATTGATTTAATAATAAAAAACCTGACCTAATGATAACAGAGTTTGATTATATTTAGTGACATTCTATTGGCTCAGAATGTATTTGTTTATAAAACCCATGATATAGGACTAATTAATGCTACTTTGGACTATGCATTTTCCATAAGCATTATTCAAACAAAACACTCTCTCTTAGAAGCTTCAAGTCTTTTCTTGTGTAAAAGATCAGGAGTCATCTAAAATATGGACTCTTTGGCTGCAAAATTTTAGTTTTTGTAATAACTTTGGATAAACATCTCTAAACAGGCACTAACGAAAACATTTTTCCAGTAACGAAAATGACTTATGTAAGTTGTAAGTCAATTAAGTTTTCATCTGAGGCCTTGTGTACATTAGAGATTTCAGCTATCTCTGGCCAGCCAACAGTCGAACTGTACCAAGTGAAAGCCCTAATGTAGACAGGCAAAAGCGCTACAGGCTGTGATTTGACTGGTACAGCTTACCTGGGCTATAGCTATAGCTTGAAATCAATGGGAGCTGCTGGGGTCTCTGGACTTCTCAGACTACTTGTTGAGGTGTCTAAATATGGAGAAAGCACTATTCTTAAGCACTCGTTTCTAAAAATTTTACCTGAGCAGTTTAAAATGGAAATGCTTGAAAGAACCTTGACTACATGCTCGATTGGATACTATATTACTGATGTGTTTTCCAACCATGCATTGCCAGTCTCAATAGAAGAAAATTTCCTTAATCTTTCCAAGTTAGCAACAATTATTGAGATAAAATCATCCTTGGTGTACCTCCATTGAAGGCTAAGGAGTTTCACCAGGGACAAATCTGGCTCATGTATTTTAAAACTGGATCTAACAGTGGATTCGTTCTACTTTTCAGAAACTATATTTTGGGGTTTTTTATTTTTAAGAAAAAATTGCTTTAATGTTTTACACAAAAAGGCTGTGGGTTTTGTGCAAATTACATCACTGCACTTACTCTGTTCCTCCTCCTCTTTGGACAGTAACCACAAAACTTTGCAAACATAACAGAAGGCCATTTTTCATCTGCAGCAGGAGGAAATGGTTCCAGGGGAGACCACAAGAAGTTGTGCAAGTCTGTCATGTGGTTAGAACTGACTGAGCTGCTTTGGTTTACAGGAAACCAGTTTTTCTTCTCTCACCCTTGATTACAGGGAATTTTCAGAGTTATCCACTTCTACAGATTTCTTAAATGACTGAAATAGTGTTTTAAGTGGAGAGGGTTATGTCCTCATGTGCTTATACGGGTTTTAAGTATGTTCTTAGAACTACTATCACAGAAATATAGAGATAAATGCACCTGATTTCCTTTTTGGGTGAAATATAAAACCCACCACCTCTCACAGGTGCAGTAAAATTAGCCACTTTTGGCATGTCCATGATGAAGCTAGTGTACAGTCAATGAGACTTTGAAGTCTGCTGTTTTTAAATTCTCCAGCAGATGTCATTGCAGTCTACAAATGCATTTTTGCGGATTAATTGGTAATTAGCATGTGCTAATCTCTGGAAGCTGATTGGCTGAGCTTGAGTATCACATGTCGGTACACAGGACATTAATTAACATATGCAAATCCCTGAAAGATGATTGGCTGAAATACAATAATAAATTAATAGCTAATGAGCTGGAATTGCATATAAAGGTGGCAGCCAGCAGGCTAAAACTTTGTAGGGATAGGGACCAGCAAGAGAGTGGAACGCTGCTAGACACCTATCAGAAGATACCTGTGCAAGAGAAGCCACCTGAGAAGCTATATTGAAACCCAGCAAAGGAAGAGCCGCTTGAAAACCAGTGGCTGTTACAGCAACAGCAGCAGCCCACCTAGGGTTCCAGGGTTGCCTTGGCAACGACCGTTTCTGGCACCCGGCCAGCAGCAACAACCAACAGGCTTCTCTCTCTCTTACCTGAGGAGGAAGCAGCAGCGGACAACCCAGCAGCCCATAACCCATCAGACAATGCTCCCAAACGTCGCTTACTAAAACTGACATAGCAGAAGGACCGTTCCGGTGACGAGTCAGAAGGATTTTATAAAAGCTTCTGTAAGTCTTAAATTTTTCTATTTAACATCCTGGGGCGTATGGGTTTCAAATGTAAATAAAGCTGGATGCCTATGGTTTGAGTGAGATTCCCCCTACGCATTCAGTAACCGTAAGACCAGCGCTTACTGGATGTTAGACTTAATCGATGTATTGTTACATGTTTATGTTATATGCTTGATTGTTATAGAGTATTAAGTAAGTGATTATATTCTTAGATTATTATATGTTATAGAGTTAAGTGGAATTGTTATTTCTGTGTTATGTTTTTATTTATCGCACCACTTCCTTTACACTCTATCTGTAACCTTTACTGTTTATTTTATTTTTATGTCTCTCTCTCCTTTTTTATTGTAATCCTTCACTTCTAAATAAATTTCATTTTTGTTCTTGAGGAATTTACTGCCTGCTGCCTATTCTTGATTGGAGGGCTGTATCCGTATCCTTCAGGGAGGAAGTTAGCTGGCCATGGTTAACGGCTTTTCTCTGGAAAATCGGTAGAGTGGACAACAACTTTTAATATCAGAATAGGCAAATTAACAAGATAGTGAGGTTCAAATCTTCCGGTAACACCCTGTCACTCTTCTCTTCTGCAGACTAAGTAAGCCCAGTTCCCTGAGCCTCTCCTCATAAGTCGTTTGCCCCAGACCCTAATAATTTTCGTTGCCCTCCACTGGACTCTCTCGAATTTGTTCACATCCTTTCTGTAGTAGGGGGGCCAAAGCTGGACCCAATACTCTAGATGTGGCCTCGCCAGTGCTGAATAGAGGGGAATAATCACTTACCTCAATCTGCTGGCAATGCTCCTACTAATGCAGCCCAATATGCCGTTAGTCTTCTTGGCAACAAGAGCACACTGTTGACTCATATCCAGCTTACTGTTCACTGTAATTCCCAAGTCCTTTTCTGCAGAACTGCTGCTTAGCCAGTTGGTCCGCAGCCTATAGCAGTGCATGAGATTCTTCCATCCTAAGTGCAAGACTCTGCACTTGTCCTTGTTGAACCTCATCAGATTTATTTTGTCCCAATCCTCCAATTTCTCTAGGTCACTCTGGACCCTACTTTCCCTCCCAGTTTAGTGTCATCTGCGAACTTGCTGAGAGTGCAATCCATCCCATCATCCAGATAATTAATTAAGATGTTGAACAAAATTGGCCCCGAGGCACTCCACTTCATACTGGCTGCCAACTAGACATCGAGCTGTTGATCACAACCCGTTGAGCTAACCAGCTTTCTAGCCACCTTATAGTTCATTCATCCAATACATTCTTCTTTAACTTGAGGGCAAGAATACTGTGGGAGACCATATCAAAAGCTTTGCTAAAGTCAAGGTATAGCACGTCCACTGCTTTCTCCATATGCACAGAGTCAGTTATCTCATGATAGAAGGCAATCAGGTTGGTCAGGCATGACTTGCCCTTGTTGAATTCATGTTGACAGTTCCTGATCACCCTTCTCTCCTCCAAGTGCTTCAAAATGGATTCCTTGTGGACCTGGCTCCATGATTTTTCCAGGGACTGAGGTGAGGCTGACCAGTCTGCAGTTCCCTGGATTCTCTTTCTTCCCTTTTTTTAAAGATGGGTATTATATTTGCCTTTTTCTAATCGCCCAGGACCTCCCCTGATTGCCATGAGTTTTCAAAGATAATGGGCAATGGCTCTGCAATCACATCAGCCAATTCCCACAGAACCCTCGGATGCACTGCATCCGGCCTCATGAACTTGTGCATGCCCAGATTTCCTAAATAGTCCTCAACCTGTTTTTTCTGCTGCTCACCTCCTCCCCATACTGTGCTGCCAAGTACAGCAGTCTGGGAGCTGACCTTGTCTGTGAAGACCAAAGCAAAAAAAAGCATTGAGTACTTCACCTTTTTCCACATAATCTGTCACTAGGTTGCCTCCCCCATTCAGTAAGGGTCTTACACTTTCCATGATGTTCTTCTTGTTGCTGACATACCTGTAGAAACCCTTCTTGTTACCCTTCACATCCCTTGCTAGCTGCAACTCCAGTTGTGCTTTGGCCTTCCTGATTACATCCTGTATGCTCAAGAAATATTTTTATACTCTTCCCTAGTCATCTGTTCAAGTTTCCACTTCTTGTAAGCTTTCTTTTTGTGTATAAGCTCACCGAAGATTTCTCTGTTAAGCCAAGCTGGTCGCCTGACATATTTGCTATTCTTTCTGCACATCGAGATGGTTTGTTCCTGCACCCTCAGTAACACTTCTTTAAAATATAGTCAGCTCTCCTGGACTCCTTTCCCCCTCATTTTAGCCTCCTAGGAGATCCTTCCCATCAGTTCCCTGAGGGAGTCAAACTCTGCTTTTCTGAAGTCTAGGGTCTGTATTCTGCTGCTCTCCTTTGTTCCTCTTGTCAAAGGCTTTCTGAAAGTCCAAGTACGCTATGTCCACGGATCATTCTTGTCCACATGTTTGGTGAGCAGTGAGGACCTCGTAGAAGAAATGATGGTAGGGGACAACCTTGGTTCGAGTGATCATGAGCTGATTCAATTCAAATTAGATGGAAGGATAAACAAACGTAGATCTGGGATTAGGGTTTTCGACTTCTCGAGGGCTAATTTTAAAGAGTTAAGGAAATTAGTTAGGGAAGTGGATTGGA